>NC_038255.2:11612942-11877087 GCF_000004515.6 Glycine max
GAGAAGTCTTACAGTCATTGCGAATAGCCAATTAGCCGCCAACAAAATGATGTTATTTTAAGAGTTTATTCTTCTGTGAAATCATTTTGAGATTCGTGATATATGCTATTGTTTTGCCATTATTTTCATTTCATTTTTACCTTCTGCAGACAAGATTTTGCAAGAAATTGATGCTGTATCCTACAGAGTGCTTGGCTAACTTCTTTTTGGCACTATCAGAACATTCTATAAAAAGGTTGAATATGTGCTTGAAGATTGTATTGAGGTTCTCGTCAAAATCAACAAATTTTTCATCAACAAGGAAGGCTTAGTATGTGTGGAAACGTTGTGTATGCCTGTTACTAAACCAGAAAGATTTGAGTTTGATGCTTTTGAGTTAGATGAACCTGAAGATGCTGGCAGGTATGCTTTTATTAGGTTAGACTTTAGAAGCTTAATGATTATGTAATTTTCTTCATACTGCGTCTCTGGAAGAAATTATGCTTAGAGACAAAGATATTAGAATTGTTTCACTATTTTACTTTTATAGTAAATGTAATCTTATTCTATTGTTTGAGTAATACACTTTTAAGTGAAACAAAATTTCTGTGTAAAACTGAGGGATTTGGGCTGTTTTCTAAGGAGAAAGTATGCATTCCATAATAATTATAAGTGGTACAAGAATAATGTTTCTTCCATTTTATCTATGCAAGTATTTTTTGTTTATTGTTTATCTTCAGCTCTTTACTAATACTAGTATATGCTGTTTAATTTCAAGGTATATAGTTAGAAAGAGCATAAAGAGTGCAAAAGACATAGTTCGTTTCCCTTTCCAACAGGATGCCACCATACTTTACTTATTGCACACTGTGTACAGAGGCAGAGAGAATCTCCCATTACTTACTGTGCACTATGTAAGTTTGATTTGATCACCTTTCTTTTTCTTTTTGTTTATGAGCTCTTCTATCTTTACTAACATTGTTTTTCTCCATGTTCTTCCTCTGACCTTCAACTCCTATTCTCAAAATAAAATGAAAATGCGTAATTCCCTTAAGCTGTTGGCACTCCCCTAATCCCTTCTCAATCCTCAGGTTGCCTTGAAATTGTGGAAACTCCAAGGATGTTAGATGTACCTGAATCTCAGGATTTTGACATTCCAATTTTTATTGAGATAAAATCCTTTTGGAATCTCCCGAAACAAATGAAGTGCCTCATTTGATGGATGAGGTAAAGAATAACTAAATGATGAAAATACTCTTTGACATTCTAACAGGCACACTATGAGTGGTTTGCAATACATTCATAATTGTCTCCACGCAAACTCGCATAAAGAAAAACCATATTGTTGTTTGATCTAGGAACTTTGAATTGGTATGAAACTTTAGATTCTAAGATAGAGGAAACTTATCCTAGTACTAACCCTTTGTTTCATTATGTCTGTCTCAGGAAACAAATTCATGTGGAACTATATAACCAATCAGAATTATGTAAGAACCCTTGCAAATCTCCAGTTAAGTTTTATTAAATTCTATGTTTTGCTTAATAGTGCATGATTTCTTTATTTTTTTCTCTTTAGTAGCTGGCTTTGGAAAGTTGTCAGTTTGATTATTGCTTACAAGATTGGCTTATGATGGTCTTCTTTAATGATGTACCGGAAAGTTGCAAGTTGCCTACTTCAGAGTTTTCTGTGTGCAAGAAAACAAAGAGAGGAGGACATTGTAAACTTTTCACAAGTTTTTGTAGGCCAGGCACGGAAAGAATCTGCACTGCTATTTAATGAAAAGTTTGGTGACTTCTGTAAAAAAAAAAGTTTGGTGACTAATTTTCTTAAGGCAGTGATGCAGAAACTTGAGTTATGTTTTCTTGTCTTACTACTCCGCTTTTTCTGTAGATGACATACTTTGTTAAAGGATGAAAAATTGTTCTTCGTAACTATCAATTCTACTTTTATCTGAGTGATGATAACAGGAAAATGTGGAATTGTAGTTGTCCAATCGGTTTGTTTGTCAAACAATAGTGATGTACTTCTATAACTTTTTTTAGGGTGATCGATGCCCTTTCAGTTAATGGATAAACTTTGTCTGATTGGAATATAAGTATATCAATCTCCAATGCAATGTGGAACTTATGTTAGTCCTTTTGCTCTTTCTTAGCAATCATATTTTGTAGCAGCAGAATAATTCAAGCATGCTTAATTATGAACTTCTTATGCGATAGCCTACCAAAAAGTATATTCATCTTGATGCTATAATTTGTTGTTGAAATATAAACTTGATTTGGGCCCAAATTAATTATTTGGTTCCTTGGACTTAGTTATTTTGGGCTTAAGTAATTATGGGTCATGTTTCTAGAGAATTCTTGTAGTGTTTGGAGTGTCTAGATATTTCTTATAGTTGTAATATTCTCTAGAATACTCTTTGGATCTCTAGAGTTGAGAACTCTCTAGAATTAGTGTGTCTAGAGTTCTCCTTAGAGTAGTATAAATAAATATGTAATCCTACACATTTGCATCAAGCAAAAATACAAAGTTCTCTCCTCCATAAAGAATTCTCCTTCCTATCAAGTTTCTATTCAAAGTCTCCAATATTCCTAAACACTTTTCCTAAACATAAAAAGCCTTATTTCCAACAAATTGGTATCAGAGCTTCAAGATCCTCAAGAGATGGCGAATGGAGGTTTTCCTTTCCAAATGCCGATGCTCACAAAGAACAACTATGATAATTGGAGTATCAAGATGAAGGCGCTACTAGGAGCTCAAGATGTGTGGGATATCATAGAGAATGGCTTCGAGGAGCAAGATGAAGCCTCGCTAAGCCAAGGTGTAAAGGAGACGTTGAAGGAGTCAAGAAAGAGAGACAAGAAAGCTCTCTTTCTCATTTATCAATCGGTGGATGAAGATACATTTGAGAAGATATCCAACGCAATGACGGCCAAAGAAGCATGGGATAAGCTTCAAACTTGCAACAAAGGAGTTGAGCAGGTAAAAAAGATTCGTCTTCAAACTCTTAGAGGTGACTTTGAGCGTTTGTTTATGGAGGAGTCCGAGTCAATTTCTGATTATTTTTCTCGAGTATTGGCCGTAGTCAATCAACTTAAAAGAAATGGTGAAGATGTTGATGAGGTGAAGGTCATGGAAAAAATACTTCGAACTTTAAATCCAAGTTTTGACTTCATTGTAACCAACATTGAAGAAAACAAGGATTTAAAGACCATGACTATTGAGCAACTCATGGGTTCCTTACAAGCATACGAAGAAAAACAAAAGAGAAAAATTAAACAAAAGGAGGCTACGGAGCAACTACTACAACTCAACGTAAAGGAAGCAAACTATGCAAATTACAAGAGCCAAAGAGGACGAGGTCGCGGCCAAGATCGTGGACGTGGATGAGGACATGGAGGAGAAGGAAGAGGTGGTTACAACAACCACTCCAACAAATTCAACAATGGAGAAAGAAGTTGGAATCCACAAGTAACAAGAGGTCGTGGAAGAGGAAATTCATGGTTGAGGTATGACAAATCACAAATCAAGTGTTTCAATTGCAACAAGATTTGTCACTATGCATCCGAGTGTAGATTCTCGAAGAAGGTTGAAGAGAAAGCTAACTTTGTAGAAGAAAAAGGCGGAGAAGAAGAAACTTTGCTACTCGCGTGCCAAAACAAATTTGAAGAGAAAAGAAACAAGTGGTACCTCGACACCGGTGCAAGCAACCACATGTGTGGCGATAAAAGCATGTTCGTGGAGATCAATGAAGTGGCAACTGGCGATGTCTCATTTGGAGACGACTCAAAGATACCAGTCAAAGGCAAAGGTAAAATTCTCATACGTTTGAAGAATGGGAGTCATCAATTCATATCCAATGTCTACTATGTGCCTAACATGAAGAATAATATTTTGAGCTTGGGACAATTATTAGAGAAAGGCTATGACATCCATTTGAAAGAACATAGTCTTTTCTTAAGAGATTGTAGACATAACTTGATTGCTAAGGTGCCTATGTCAAAGAATAGAATGTTCCTCTTGAACATTCAAAATGATGTGGCAAAGTGTCTCAAGGCTTGCTATACCGACTCTTCGTGGCTATGGCATCTACGGTTCGGGCACCTCAACTTCGACAGTCTAGAATGTTTACCGAAGAAGGAGATGGTGAGAGGCTTGCCTAGCATCAACCACCCAGACCAACTTTGCGAAGGATGTCTAATTGGGAAGCAATTTCGTAAAAGTTTTCCAAAGGAATCAACAACAAGAGCAACAAAGCCGCTAGAGCTCATACACACCGATGTCTGTGGACCAATCAAACCCAACTCATTTGGTAAGAATAAGTACTTTCTCCTCTTTATTGATGATTATTCCAGAAAAACCTGGGTTTATTTCTTGAAGGAGAAATCAGAAGTGTTTGAAAACTTTAAGAAGTTCAAAGCCCTCGTGGAGAAAGAAAGTGGTCTTTCCATCAAGGCCATGAGATCTGATCGAGGAGGAGAGTTCACTTCAAATAAGTTCAACAAATATTGTGAAGACCATGGAATTCGTCGCCCACTGACAGTGCTAAGATCGCCACAACAAAATGGAGTAGCAGAGAGAAAGAACCGGACCATACTTAACATGGTGCGAAGCATGCTCAAGAGCAAGAAGATGCCGAAGGAGTTTTGGGCTGAAGCAGTGGCATGTGCAGTTTACCTAACAAACCGTTCCCCAACAAGAAACGTGCATGAGAAGACACCACAAGAAGCATGGAGTGGAAGGAAGCCCGGGATCTCTCACCTCAAAGTGTTTGGAAGCATTGCCTATACCCATGTTCCAGACGAAAAGAGGACAAAGCTTGATGATAAAAGTGAGAAGTACGTGTTTGTGGGTTACGACTCAAGATCCAAGGGGTACAAGCTCTATAATCCAAATAGTAGAAAGATCGTCATAAGTCGCGACGTGGAGTTCGACGAAGAAGATTGTTGGGATTGGAGTGTTCAAGAAGATAAGTATGATTTTCTTCCTTATTTTGAAGAAGATGATGAAATTGAACAACTAATCATAGAGGAACATATTACACCACCTGCCTCACCGACACCAAGGCTGGATGAAACAAGTTCAAGTGAGAGGACACCGCGACTAAGGAGCATTGAAGAGATTTATGAGGTAACCAAAAACCTAAACGACATTAACCTCTTTTGTCTTTTTGGTGATTGTGAGCCTCTAAGCTATCAAGAAGCGGCGAAAAACATAAAGTGGAAAGACGCCATGGACAAAGAAATCAAGTCAATCACGAAGAATGATACGTGGGAACTTACTACACTTCCACGAGGACACAAAGCAATCGGAGTAAGATGGGTGTACAAGGAAAAGAAGAATGCTAAAGGAGAAGTGGAGAGATACAAAGCAAGATTGGTGGCTAAAGGCTATAGTCAAAGACAAGGAATTGACTATGATGAGGTATTTGCTCCTGTTGCTCGTCTTGAAACTATTAGACTGATCATTTCTTTGGCAGCCCAAAATAAATGGAAGATCTATCAAATGGATGTGAAGTCAGCCTTCTTGAATGGTTTTCTCGAAGAAGAAGTCTATATTGAGCAACCACTGGGCTATGAAGTAAAAGGGCAAGGAGAAAAAGTCTTGAAGTTGAAGAAGGCGTTGTACGGTCTCAAGCAAGCACCGAGATCTTGGAATGTTCGAATCGACAAGTACTTTCAAGACAAGAACTTCATCAAGTGTCCATATGAGCATGCACTCTATATCAAAGCGCAAAGTGGAGATATTTTGATTGTGTGTTTGTATGTAGATGACTTGATCTTTACAGGGAACAATCCAAGCATGTTCAAAGAGTTCAAGAAAGATATGTCAAATGAATTTGAGATGACGGATATGGGGCTCATGGCATATTATCTCGGCATCGAAGTAAAACAAGAAGACAAAGGAATTTTCATCACCCAAGAAGGCTATGCCAAAGAAGTCCTTAAGAAGTTCAAGATGGATGACGCCAATCCAGTTGGTACCCCGATGGAATGTGGCAGCAAGTTGAGCAAGCATGAAAAAGGAGAGAATGTGGATCCAACTCTTTACAAAAGTTTGGTTGGAAGTTTACGTTACTTGACATGTACAAGGCTGGATATTCTCTATGCTGTAGGAGTAGTAAGTCGCTACATGGAAGCTCCAACCACAACTCACTTCAAGGCGGCAAAGAGAATCCTTCGATACATCAAAGGTACAACAAACTTTGGCATGCACTATTACTCTTCTGACAATTATAACATTGTTGGCTATAGTGATAGCGATTGGAGTGGAGACTTGGATGATAGAAAGAGCACTACTGGTTTTGTGTTCTTTATGGGAGATACTACTTTCACTTGGATGTCAAAGAAGCAACCAATAGTCACACTATCAACTTGTGAAGCCGAGTATGTCGCTGCCACATCATGCGTTTGTCATGCAATTTGGCTAAGAAACTTGTTGAAAGAGTTAAAAATGCCACAAGAAGAACCTATGGAAATATGTGTTGACAATAAATCAGCACTCGCTTTGGCAAAGAATCCAGTCTTTCATGAAAGAAGTAAGCACATCGACACCCGTTACCACTTCATAAGAGAATGCATTGAGAAGAAGGAGGTAAAGTTGAAGTATGTGATGTCTCAAGATCAAGTTGCCGACATTTTCACAAAGCCACTTAAGTTGGAAACTTTCGTGAAGCTAAGGAGTATGCTTGGAGTCACAAATCAAGTTTAAGGGGGGATGTTGAAATATAAACTTGATTTGGGCCCAAATTAATTATTTGGTTCCTTGGACTTAGTTATTTTGGGCTTAAGTAATTATGGGTCATGTTTATAGAGAATTCTTGTAGTGTTTGGAGTGTTTAGATATTTCTTATAGTTGTAATATTCTCTAGAATACTCTTTGGATCTCTAGAGTTGAGAACTCTCTAGAATTAGTGTGTCTAGAGTTCTCCTTAGAGTAGTATAAATAGAGATGTAATCCTACACATTTGCATCAAGCAAAAATACAAAGTTCTCTCCTCCATAAAGAATTCTCCTTCCTATCAAGTTTCTATTCAAAGTCTCCAATATTCCTAAACACTTTTCCTAAACATAAAAAGCCTTATTTCCAACATTTGTATCAATTAATTTCTTTTAAGTTATCCTTAACTGTATATTCTCATACCTGTACAGCCTCAAGATTTTTCTCGTTCCGGTGTGATTCACATGAGGTATTATAGACATCAAGAAAATAAGAAAATAAGCAGGGAATGAAGGAAGACAAAAAGAAAGAGTGTATAATGGAAAAAGACAGGGACATCATGATAAAACAAAAAAAAGTAGTTGTTGATATTTAAATGAAGTTAATTTATCTGACAGACACAATATCCTTTCCCATGATGGGAGACATATTACACTCTTCCACGATAGCCTTGATGTACCCATGGACCAAACTCATTAAATCTGTGAGTTAGCCAGATTAGGCTTGGAAAAAAACCACATTGAATGCTCTACTTGTTTTAAGGCTTGTGGCACATCCTGATTATTGGTTAAACCAATGGTGTACAAGCTATGACCCTTACGTACATACCTATGGTTATTATATTTGGTATCTAGACATTTAAAAATATCATGATATCGGTCCTTTAATTTCTTTCCCCTCGTTAGTCACTCAATAATTTAATTTTCTAGTAAATTATTTTGTCAATATTTTAAAAAGGAATTCTTGTTCATATTTATCCTATTTGACTCAAATACGATTGTTTTAGGTGAGAGATACAAGGGATATTGAAAAAGAAAGTTAAAAAGTAAAAGAAGACAAATAACAAAAAAGTAAGAGGCTTATTTAGTAACAAATTAAAATTTTGAAAACTTCTTTAAAAGATAAATAGTTTAAAACATCTTTCTAGAAATAGTTTAAACTTCTTTGAATAGATTCTCAAGTCTACTTTAGGCCTAAATATGCTTTTGGTCCCTGTAAATTAATGTTTTTCTGGTTCCTGTAAGTTCATTTTTCTAATTTTAGTCCTTGTTCGCTCTTTTTCAATTTTTGTTTCTGTAAGATATTGTGCTCATTTTTTGTTCCTACTGTAAGATATTTTGTTCATTTTTGAAAAACATAAACTTACAAGGATTAAAAATGAGCAAAAAACTTATAGGAACCAAAATTTGAAAAGCATAAACTTATTATAAGGACTAAAATTAGAAAAATGAACACAATGACCAAATATCAAAAAACACAAACTTAAAAGGACCAAGAACATATTTAGGCCTCTACTTATTATATGAACTTTCCATAAGGAACAAATTTTGAGTCAAAACAACAAGCACACTTCCATTCTCACTTCTTCTTATTTTTCCTGTCAACTTGTATGATTTTTCTTATTTTTTTACTTTATGCAAATCACTTGGTTCTTTTTATATAATTTTTGTCTATATGCCAAGGAAATTCAGTAAAAAGTTCAGCTTAAAATTCACAGTGACAAATTCCCCGTAATTTTTAAAAGTTCGTATGTTCAAGCTGCCAGCACCAACGATTTTAGACTTTGAATTTTTTTAAGCATGGTATATTGATTTCCTTTGGTTTACTTTCAACTTTCCTATGTATGTTAAATTCACTAGGCCTATTTACCACAACTTTAGGAGTTCAACATTCACTTAGGATCAAAATTTCAGCCAGCAATTCAATCACCAAAACTCAAATTCACAATAGACACAATCATAAGGAAACCTAAAAGTTCAAGAAAAGGTTCACAATCAAAGACTCTCTAAGAATTATGCATGAACATGTTAAGGACTAATTAACATGCAAGATTTGACTCAAATCAAATTATAGGCTAAAAAAATTTCATACACTCATGAACAAATGAGTTAGACAAAGAAACAAGAAAAATAAAATTCAACACAACATAAGGAAACTCAACTAACAAATATATTACAAGCTAAGAAGTAATCGGCTATGAACTCAAATGTAGAGTTGGGTTTGAAAGTTAAGCATGGAAACTCACCATCAAAGTTTTCAGCAGAAACTTTTTGACAGATGGACTTCAAGTGGGTAGCACAATAACGATCAGCAAGAGCAAAAATATAGGCAACAGAATCTACAGATATTTCTTTACAAAGTATAGATTCACACATCAACATTAGTCTTGGCAAACCATACTTTTCTCCAGCAGCTAACAACTTTGCTATAAATGATTCAGACAACGAAGGAAAGAATGACGAATCCAACATAAAGAGCTCTTCATCTTCCAAAAGAGTGTCTCTATAAACAAAATGAAGTAAAGCATGCTCAACATAGAACACGATTAAAATTAGATAACCAACCAAACGATAGGCCAGATTTTAACTGAATTAAATAGCATATATCTTGTGTGGAACAAAAAACAGCTACAAAGGTATAGAGAAAAAGAGGAACTTTTAATTAATGTGACACCTTGAAAACCTTAGGTTCCATGTCAATAACAACTATCTCCTGATCATCCTTCTTCATCGCATTAAAAAATTGAGTTTCAAACATGGTTGATCGAGCTGCCAAAACAAGCTTATGAGCATGAAACCTTTCTCCACCAACCGAGAAAGTAACATCAAATGATTCCTCATCCTCTAACAACATCCCAAAATGTTCACCAATATCAGATTCAGGAACCTGTATTGTGTTTAACTGAGAAGAATCTATGGACGACACTAAAACCGCAATAGTGCAATTTATCTTCAAGCAGTCATCCTTGAGAAAATTTGACGTCTCAAGGTGTCTCCGTTTGAAAAACCGCGTATAGCCCCTATTACAGAACAAGTGCATCATTGATCACTACGTAATGTACACCACAAAAAATGGATACAAGAGCTAATAAATCATGATGATATCCAAATCATATCACCAAAATCACAAGGTTCTCTAGTTCCTTTGAAAATTTAATTTTTATGTCTTATATTCTAATAAAAGAGCAATCTCTTTAACCCCTGACAATAGTGAAAAAAGATTAAAAGAAAAATCAATAACACTTTGCTTTATTTTAAAGACTATATTGTTTACATAAATGTTGGACATACGAATATAATAAGTTTGTATAGAGACTAAAACTAAATTTTAAAATATTAAAAAACTAAGATACATTTCAATATTTATTTTCTAAAAATAAAAATAAAGAAAACACTAACACTAACCACATGCTGCCATGGTTTATGAGAGTGTAAGGCCCAATCGTGAGGGAGTGACTGAAGTGGCTATGAACCTTGTGCTCTCCTTTCTTGCATAGGTCGAGCAACGTGAGATCGAACAACGCACGAACGTTGGTGCTCTTGGAATGGAGTGCAACGAAGACAGAGACATAAGCGGCATTATCTTTGGGGTCCCTACCATCAGGGAAAAAGTATATGGCCCATTGGAACCCTCCCACTATGAAAGTCTCACTCACGATGTATTTCCCAATGCCCATTCCTTTCGTTAGTGAGTAACCCTTGATCACAAACTCGTGGGAACCACTCATTGTCTCTGTCACCGATTTTGAACTCGTTTGGGACCCTAGAACACTCCTACTCACCATTGCTGGGTTGCACATCGCACGCGACATTTTCTAAGGAAGTAAATTTTTCTCGAAAAGTAAAGGAACACGGATTTGCACTGAATCAGATCTTATGTTTTTGGCTTCAATCCAAATAAGTTATGGATTTCATTAAATTTTAACACGGATTTGTGGTTTACTGTCTTTTTAGTCTCTAAACTTTTTAGGATTTCTATTTGTAATACCTGTACTTTTTCTTACTAGTCAATGTTCCTTAATTTTTTATTAGGGACTAGAATAAAAAATCCTAAAAATTTTAGTGATTAAAAATATAATATGTGCCCATTTTGTCCTATTCGACGAAAACGTTAGAAAAACTAAAAAGGGTGTCTGTGAATTTTGAAAAGAAGGGTTCGAGAGTTGTTTTCGCACGGGGAAGGTATACACGCCCGTCACAATGGACGACAGCCTTTAATCGAGTGTACATAATGTAACTTCAAAATTATGTTGTTTTCTTTTTTATGTTTCTTTATTTTTTTTGTTTTGACAAGGGTGTTGCCCTTGCTCCTACGTATCCTCAGGTGCGATGAGGAATTCAGACCTGTTCTTTAAGTCCGAATGTTTTGTGTGTTAAGTTGGTTTTATGTTTTTTGAAAGATTCATTTTAATTGTGAACAAAAAGGTCGTTTAAAGCGTTGGACCTTGAAATGATGTTTTAACTTTTGAAAAGAGGAGAGAACCGTTAAGAAGTTGGACCTTGAAATGATCTCAAGTGATATTTGATAAAAAGTAGTTAGTTATGAGTTGATTTTATCTTGGTTTCGTTCGTTAACTTCCAACCTCTTTAAAGATAACTTTACAACATTAGTGATCAGTTAAGATTGAACTTTACAAAGAAAATGAGATCACCGATGATAGATGGAGGAAATGAATATGCACAAAACACAAGGGGGACCCATAAGGGTGCATAGATCACATTCAAATATCAAAAACAAAACTAATCGACGGCCACACGAAGAACACTGAACAAGGAACAATGTAGGGGTCGATCACGGTCGTGATTCAGTAGTGCCTCGGCTTCATTTTCTCTTCTTTCTTCTTCTCCTCTCTCAATTCTCTCAATATCCTTCAATGCTGAACCTTGGAACCCTTTACTCAGCCCCCTTCACGCCTATTTATATCCAAAAATGGCATTTGGTGGACCTGCAGCTCACCCAGGCAAGCTGAGACTTAGCCATGAAGCAATTGGCTCACCTAGGCGAGCCAGAGACTGGTGTCGAACAACACAGTTTGGCTAGCGAGAATCAATGAATGACAGTCCCCTGACGAAATTAGGGTATAACACTTCAGATGAACATTTCTCTCCTATTTATGAGAGTTATGGGCAAAAGGCTTAAGATGGGTTCTATTTGGCTGACGGGTATTTGCTCAAAGAGGGAAAGCTTTGCATATCCCAAGGATCCATCAGGAAATTATTTGTGAAACAGAGCCATGAGGGTGGCCTCATGGGCCATTTTGGGATAGACAAGACCCTTGTCTTACTGAAAGAAAACTTTTATTGGCCCCATATGAAGAAAGATGTCCATAAGCATTCACTACAAGAAAAATGACCTAAGCCTATGGACGCCTTTTTCCTACAGACATTAATTAGTGTAGGTAAATCTCAAAAATACTTCTACCTACAAGTGACTAATGTAGGTAAAACTCAACCATTTGTACCAACCATTATTTGGTGTAAGTAAATTCATTAAAACTGAAAAAAAACTTCTACCTACAATTACATTGTGTAGGTAAAACTTCAAAAAACTTGTGCCTATGGTTGATTAGTGTAGGTAAAACTCAAAAGGATTACTATAATTGGTTGATGTAGGTATACCCTCAAAAGTCTTATACCTACAATTGTTGGCGTAGGTAAAACTCTTTAAGACTGTTTAAATTTGAATATTAATCTCTTGTTTTTTTTAGTAAATACTCAATCTCAAAAAATAACCATTCAATTTAAATTAATTTTTAGTTAATAATTGTTCAAAATTTTAAAGATAAAATATATTAATTAGTAATATTAAATTTTAATTTAGATTATTATTTTTATGGATTAATTTAGATTTACATTATTTTTTATGGCAATTTCTTGTTAGTTTCAACAATGATATTCATTTTATCTTGAAATCAAACTCCAAAATGGCCACAAGCCTTTGGATTATGGACCGGGCCTTTGAATTGATGCAGAGAAGGTACTAGTTTATTTTCACCAAAATAACCCGCAGACGCAAACATTGAAAACACATCCGTCTGCCCCAACATTACAAGCTAGATCCCTTCTCTCTTTTCTTCCTTTCCCCGTTTGTTTGCCTTCTTCTCTCAGGCAAGGTTGATTAGACAGTTGGTGGATTAATCTTAATTCACAGTATTTTCTTTTATTCTTATTATCCCCTATCTCTGCAGTGACATTATAATTCAAGGGCTTACCATTCTTGCTCCAGTTGACTCTCCAAACACTGATGGAATAGATCCAGGTAAATTATTATTATTATTTCCACTGGCTTTCAGAGGAAAACATTAGATAAAAAGAAAAAAGGGAAAAAGCTATGTGGGATTAACAATATACTGGTACTTAGTTGTTTATTAGATGCTATATGTGAGCTAAATCTCTGTTCAAATATTAGGCGACTCATGTTTAAGAAAGAATTTGACACAAGCTATGAGGGATTCAATTCTGGATCAGAGCTTCTCTCTCGTCAGAATTTATGTAATGCGTACCTTGACTTCAAAATACATGTCATCTTGCTACCTTCTATATGGCTGCTCTGTGCCACTATATGGAATTGACTCCTATGCTTTTGACATTAGTTTGTAAATATTGCAATTCAACTTGTTTATTTACGGAAGAATTCATTCAGCCTTATTTTAGTTGCTAAAGAAAAAAATAGTTGCTTATAATTTTTGTTTGAGTGCAGCCAAATTGCTATTCCAGAGTTATAAGTGTTAATGGCGATGAACATATTATAATATTTGCGAAGAGGGACATTAAACAGTGGGAAGAGCTTACATATGATTACAGGTTTACCTCTTCTCCAAATGAGGCAGAGGGAGCAATTGCTGCTATTATTATTAGGAGTGTTTGGAAAGCATCCTTGAATATCTTGCTGATCAGAAGGACCCTACTACTTTATGCCAGAAATTTATTGATGAGTTTGATCGATGCATCCTCAGTTATTTCGCATTTAATTGGAACCAAGCTTCTTATATGATTAGTCAGGTACAGTATATATAATTTAGAACAAAACTTTGCATGCAGTATACTTCAAGCAGATTTTGGTACTAATAAGTGTCCTAACATTTGTTACTTTTGGGGATGATAATAATAGGCAATGTATAAGTAGAGTATTAGAGTATTTGTATCATCCTCGTATTTATTGAACAGATTTGGCTATATTATTTGGGGATGTTTTAAAAAAATGTATATATGAGATGCTTGTAATACTTCTTACAAAGTAATAAAATTAAAAAATATATATTTAATATTTTTTCATTTAATAATAAGATTATTAGTAATATATTACAGGAGATTTATTCAAACATAAATATGCAAGGTTATTATTAGGAATTGGAATTTGTGTCCCCTGAGAATGTCTCCTAGTGTATCCAAATGATCGATGAGGTCCGGCTGCTTCCTGAAGACCATAAAGCAAAAGTAGAAAAGCTGGAGGTAGACTTCATACTAATAATAATTAAAAAATGTTTAAAAAGAAATAAGAGAAAATCACGTGAGATTGAAAAATAGAGTAGGAAATTAATTTAAATTAGAAAAGAGATGAGGAAATCAAGAAAGACATATAAGAAAGAAGAAGAGAAATCTGATAAAAAGAAAATTTTCAAAACGAAAAGGTGTAATTCACGTTTTATACATAAAACTATCAATTAAAATATCATATTTCACACAAAATTACAAATTTATTTTAAAAAAATTATCGATCTATGAAACTTTAATCTCACTTTAATCTCACTCCGGCGTCCTCCACCTCTGGCTCTGGGGAAACATGGTTCCTCACCTCAATCGCTGCGTCATCATCTTCCATCATTTCCAGGCTTATTTTCCCTCTGCTGCGTCACCCTTCAGATTTATATATATACATGCACTTCAGGTTTTATAACAGGTACGAATACTTAATTATTGGAGTATTATCTAATGATTATTGATTTTTAATAATTATTTTAAAACTTGTATATGATTTTTTATTTTTCATTTATGAAAAATTAAAATGAAACACTTAATTAGAAGTTAAAACTTTTAGTATACTTACAACATACTCAGTTGTTTTACTTATGTTGAATAATATTCAGTTCATGTTAGTATAATATATTTGTATTGATAATATAAAATAATTTTACCCATTCATTTAATATTTAATTAAAAAGGTTATATTGAATGAAAACTCATTTACAACTATAAATGTAAATCGTTTCCTCAAATTTAAATATTGCCATTTAAATGCCATAGTTTCATTAGTTTGACTTAAGAGTTGAGACTTATTACCCGGTACATGATAAAGGGATGGGGTTGGAATGCAGTGGAAGTAGTTTAACCGGAGGAGGACTAGTTAAATGAGACATATGACATATTTTAAACAATTCTGTTTCAATAGGATAGGAGGCAGATAGCTATTTCGTTCAAAATAGAACCATGGTAATGTGAGACATATGACCATATGTTCTTGGTAATGTGGCTATCTGCACGTGCATGAATAGCTCAAGAGTGAATCAGAACCATGGTCATGTGAGTTCAAGTGCTTGGTTCTTTGACATGGATATCCTTATTTTATATGATTTTGATATTTCATATTTGCATATGATTATATTTATAGTTTCTAGCAATTTGTTCATTTCAGCTTAATTCATATATTGCTGATTTGCAGGGTGTAAAATGTGGTATTTATGGTGCCAATTCTGCAGAATGGATTATGAGCATGCAGGTACATTTTATTTTTGAATTTGCTTCCCTTGTTATTTAGATGTTGATATGTTGATTTTTGTTTCTTTTTTGTGCTGAGTATCTATTGTTATTTCTATTTCTACTGTATTGTTTCTTTGGTAGTTGGATTTTTGTAGTCCTTATTGAGCTTAATGGAGAATAAGGTATTTCTAGATTGAAGCTTTGTTTCTTATATTGAATATCTACTCTTTGCATAGAGTTCCACTTATTTACGAACAAAGTCCTTTTAAAATAATGCAAGTAAAGAACTTACACTGAAACTTGTCCGGTACCTAAAATTGTGATATATAACTTTTCTAACAATGATATGTTTTTTGAAGTTTACTGCATGCAGTAAATTCAAATGGTGCATGGTACTGGGAGAATATCTCATTGTACAAATATTCATTTTTCAAATTAAACTTATAATTTTCAGTTGCTTTGACACTCTCATTCATATGACACAGGTGTTGGGGCTATAGAGTTTATTATATGCCATTCAGAGGTCTCAATTGCACTTGCAGAAGAGAAGAAGATACCTGAGGTTCTCCTATCTAAACCCTCTTTTTTTTATAGCAGTTTAATTGTTAGGAAGGATTTGAGAGTTGTGTACAATCTTTTGTAAACAGTTAGTCTCACCCAAATATTTGTTTTGAAACTTTTCAGCTATTCAAGACATTTCCAAATGCAACAAAGTATCTCAAGAGTAAGTTTTGTTGATTCTCTCCTTTCTTTCCTAAAATGCTTGTGCTTTAGAAAGAAGCATTCATTTTTATGTCTTTGTTACAGCAATTAATGAATATAACTTTTTTGTTCAATGGAAATGAAAATATAAGGATATCTTGTAAATGGAAACTTGGGGATTGTTTGGTTTGACCAATTTATACAGAATCATATACATTGGAATTTATTTTTCTGAGGTTAATTTCAGTCATGACCTCAAGGAATTAATTATCTTTTGCTTTGAATATTTTGTGTTTCCCATTCCTAATTCAATTTTTAATACTGCCACAGGATCAAACTCAGAGCTTTGAACTTCCTATTAAGAAAAGGATGTATACATATCATACCTTCCACTCGCACATACTTTTTTTAGGACCATTGAGGAGATATTCATATGGCATGGTGCTTCAATTGGTTTCTGGCGTGGGGTAAGTATATGTAGTATATGTATATCTGTCATTACGAAATGAGCATTTGATGTAATAATTAAACTTTGGATTTGTTTGATCCCCCCCCACACAAAAGTTGAACTTCGGATTTGGAATATGACCATCATTTACTCAATGGCTGTAGGATGTCAAATTGTTAATTGATGATGTTGGGGAACTAAAACCAACTATTTTCTGTGTTGTTCCCCGTGTGCTTGATAGAGTGTACTCAGGTAAACTCTTGAAAATTCTCATGATTGTTGACAGTTTGATGATCTTTCCATAATCATATAATGTTGATGGTAAAATTATTATTTCAATAGGACAAAGCTACTCTGCAAATTATTTCTTGATCATTGGAGTAGCATTTTTCTTACTTTTCTTTTTCATTTTTCTTCCTTCCCCTTCCCAATTGGGAAAAAAATGCATTGACTCTCAACCCCTATTTGATACACAGGTTTGACACAAAAGATTTCTTCTGGGGGCTTCTTGAGGAAGACATTAAAGAAAGACAGTAGAATCTCCTTTTATGTTTATTATTATTTTCAAAACTCAAAAAGAAAGACAGATTTGAACTGTAATTATGTTAATGTATGAACATGCGCACACAGTAGAATCTCCTTTTATGTTTATGTAGTCTAATTTAGGATTTTGAATGCTAATTATATGGGTCTAAAATTGTTCTTGATTAATTTGATTAGGGAAATGGTGATTAGCTAATACTTCTAGATTTAAATTTATTTCTTATAAATATAAATCAATAAAATTAAGAGCACAACTATAAAATTATGTCTAACAGAAATATATGTGGAAGTTATTCTGATGTCTTGTCACTCTAACTTTGTGTATATATGCAAAAGATATTGTAGACATCTTTATGGTCCTTGTACTAGATTAGGGTCTTGATGTCTTGTCACTCTAATAGTGGAGGGTCAGCTCTAGCGAAGGCCTAGGTAATTATGAACTTGGCAAAGCTAGTTGGAGTTGGAGCTGGAAGGATCATTTACCTACGGATTTTTTTACTTATAGTGACAGTTTTTGTCTGTAGGTATAGGTCATTTTTCTTGTAGTGCACTAGGTGTGTGGCTTATTTACAAGCCTAGTATAGGGTGATACCTCATAGGCTATACACACCCTTACTCATCCCATTTGCACCCTCGGTAGACATTAGTATGGACTTTGTTCTTGGGCTTCCTTGAACCCAAAGACGTGTAGACTCTATCTTTATGGTGGTGGATAGGTTTAGCAAGATGGCACACTTTATACCAAGGCATAAGGTAGATGATGTTTCTCACATCTCAAAACTCTTCTTTGGGGAAATTATGAGACTCCATGGTTTGCCTAAGATCATTGTGTCAGATAGAGATGCTAAGTTCCTTAGCCTTTTCTGGAAAACCTTATGGGCTAAGCTAGGAACTAAGCTTTTTTTCTCTACCACTTGTCATCCATAAACTGATGGGCAAACAAAGGTAGTGAATGGGCCTCTATCCACCCTTTTAAGGGCTCTTCTGAAAGGAACCCATAAGTCTTGGGATTAGTATCTTCCTCATGTAGAATTTTCCTACAACAGGGGGATTCATAGAACCACCAAGCAATCTCCTTTTGAGGTTATCCATGGGTTCAATCCTCTAACACCCTAAGACCTAATTCCCCTCCCACTTGACACATCTTTTATACATAAAGAAGGGGAATCAAGGTTAGAGTGTGTAAAGAAGTTGCATGAGAGGGTTAGGAACCAACCAAAGGTGTATGCTACTAAAGGAAATAAAGGAAGAAATGAGCTAGTTCTTAATGAAGGGGACTGGGTTTGGCTCCATCTTAGAAATGATAAATTCCCTACTAAGAGGAAATCCAAGCTTAGTCCTAGAAGATGGACCTTTTCAGGTCTTGGAGAGGATCAATAAAATGCCTATAGGTTGGACCTCCCAGAAGAGTATGGAGTCAGCACCACTTTTAACAATTCTGATTTAATTCCTTTTGTAGGTGGAGCCGATACTGAGTAGGAGGAACCAACAGATTTGAGGTCAAATCCCCTTCAAGGGGGAGGGGATGATACAATCCTCCCTAGGAAGGGATCAGCCACCAGAGCCATGAGCAAGAGACTCCAAGAGGATTGGGCTAGAGCTGCTAAAGAAGGTCCTAGGGTTCTCATGAACCTTAGGATAGATTTCTGAGCCCATGGGCCAAGGTTGGGTTCACTTTTCTTTGTAAATATTAGAATAGGTTTTCCTACTTTTAGGCCTTGTATTTTGGCCATTTTAGGTTTGTAGGGAACCCTACAAATTAAGGGTACAAGTTAAGGGTACCCTAGTAGTATCGGGTTTTAGCCTTGTATTTCAGGGCATTTTGAGTAGTCTTTGTAGTAGGGACTTTAATTTTTGTATTTTCATGTATTTTGGCATGGGGGTGAGCTTAGCTATTGGAGAGGTGTGAGTAGCCCCCCAAGGAAGCAACCTTCCTCGCTTCTCAAGGAAGCTTCCCATGTGCTAGGCTATAAATAGAAACATGTGTAACACGTGTCATAACTTTGATGATTGAGAAACTTGTGAGACACACCTCAAAGTTCAACTTCTCTCCCTAATCTCCTTCAATTCCCATGCCCCCCCCCCCCACCCTCTATGATGCAATCCTACCCCCTAAGGGCATTGAATAAAAGACTCAAAGATGATTGGGCCAGAGATGCAAGAGAAGGTCCTAGGGTTCTCATTTGCTTTGTACATATTAGATTAAGGTTTCATTATTTTTAGCCTTGTATTTAGGGCTCCATATTATAGGTACGGTACCCTAGAAATATAGGATTTTTCAACCCTTGTATTTTAGGGCATCTAGACTAGTTTTTGTATTAGGGGTAGTTTGATAATTTTCACATGCATTAAGTGAATATTTGATGTGTGTGTTGGGAAATAAATTTAATTGAATTGGGAGAAGCTCAATCCTATTAAATTTTAGAGGGGGAGGTGAGCATTTTCTTACTACTCCCCATTGCCACATCATATAATCTCACTTTGTGCATGTCTTTCATGCTTTACATGCCTCATAACACCTAAGCACACTTAGTGGAGAATCCTAAACTTGATCTTGGATTAGTGAACTGAACCATAGCTGAAATTCACTAATCATAATTAGTGAAATTTTGGCTCCAATATTTGGCTCCACAAATTCAATTTCAAATTCAAGTGAAATTTGAGTAGCAAGCAAACGCTCACCCCCCCTCTGAAATTTACAAAATTACCCCTAATACAAAAACTAGTCTAGGTGCCCTAAAATACAAGGACTGAAAAATCCTACATTTCCAGGGTACCCTACCTATATTATGGAGCCCTAAATACAAAGGCCAAAAATAATGAAACCTTAATCTAATATACAAAGATAAGTGAGTTCATACTTAGCCCATGTCATGGGCCTGAAATCTACCATAAGGCTCTTGAGAACCGTAGGACCTTCTCTTGCATCTCTGGCCCAATCTTCTTGGAGTCTTCTATCCAATGCCCTTAGGGGGTAGGATGGCATCACTCTATCTCTCTCATTCTCTTCCTTCATTGAAGCTTCCTCTTTAAGCTTCTTATCCAAGGCACTCTTTTGGTGGTGAAGCTTCTCCTTCCATGGCTTATCCTCTAGTAGATGGCGCCTCCTCTCACCTCTTATCCTTTATCTTTCGCTGCAACTCCATGGCCGAAAATCACCATTGAAGGACCTTTTTGAAGCTCAAAGACCCATCCTCCATAGAAGCTTCACAAGAAAGCTTCCATCAATATTATACTTAGACTATCCTAAAAAATGATAGCTTTTTCAATTGGAAACCCAAGATTGCTAACCAGACCTTTAAGTTAGATCCCATCCTTTATTGCTTCTATTAGAGCATGCACTCTACCCTTGTAGTGGATAAAACCACAATGGGCTAAAGAGTTTCCTTCCAACTATCAAGAGAGTTGCCAGTCATGAATGCGCACCTTGTCACAGTTCTCCTTGCATCCAAATCTACAGCATAGTCAAAATCTAAATAACCAGCAAGAGCACAAGACGTGTCTCCATGGTAGACAAGTGTAAAATCAGTTGTACCCATTAGTACCCAAATATACATATCACAACTTACCAATTGTCGCAACCTACCCTTCGGCGGGAAGGCGACGCAGGGCTCACGGGTATGTCTTCCAAGAAAGGAAAATGCACGGAGTCGCCACCAACGTGTTAGACAAGTGGCCTCAGATATCTTAAGAAGGGGGGGTTGAATTAAGATATTCCAAACTGTTTCCCCTAATTAAAAATCTATTTCACTTTTTACTCAAGTTATGAATTCCCTTAATGACAATCTTCTTAAATATTAATTCAAATGAAGCAACTTGAATATGAATATAAAGCAATAATAAATAAAGGAGATTAAGGGAAGAGAAAATGCAAACTCAGTTTTATACTGGTTCGGCCACACCCTTGTGCCTACATCCAGTCCCCAAGCAACCCGCTTGAGAGTTCCACTATCTTGTAAATTCCTTTTACAAGTTCTAAACACACAAGGACAATCCTTCCTTTGTGTTTAGAGATCCTTTACAACAAGAGACTCACAGTCTCTTAATCCCTTAGAGAATGAGAAGAAGAAGAGGAACAAATCTCTCTAGAAAGAGATGGATTTTACAGATTGAGCACTCAAATAATTCCTTAATGAATTGCAATTGAATTGGCCAAGGAATTCTTAAGAGGATAAAATGAATTTGCTCTTTGAGAGGATAAACACTTTGTTGTTCTGAAAATCTCTGAGCAATTTCGTGTTTAAGTCACATATATATAGACCATTGGTGGTCATGAGTAAAGCCTTTGAAAAGTTGTGACTCTTGAAATTATTTTTCTGAAAATCCTGTCTGGTAATCGATTACAGTAATTGTGTAATCGATTACAGCTTTTAAAATTTGAATTAAAACGTTTACTAACTGCTGGTAATCGATTACCAAAATTGTGTAATCGATTACAGCTTTTAAAATTTTAAATTCAAATTTTTATAGCTGTTATAAAACGTATTTGGCCACTGGTAATCGATTACATCCTCTGGTAATCGATTACCAGAGAGTAAAACCTTTGAGAAACACTTTTTATTTTAAATCACTTGGCCAAACCTTTGCTAATTCAATTAGGAATTCCCTTCCTAATATTCTAGTGATCATCTTGATGTTGTGACTTGTAATCTTGAAGTATTGTCTTGAATTTTAATCTTGAAAAGCCCATTTGCATCAATTGCAACACATCATCATGATCATCATCAAAACATCAAAGCCAATTGCATCTACAATCTCCCCCTTTTTGATGATGACAATACAATACCTGAAATCAAGATGCAAGCAAGCAACAAACAATTGTATATAGATAAAATGTGCATTCGTTTACTCCCCCTATATTTCGGAATTCATGATCACTTGATTTCTAAGTTTGTTAAGCTTTTTCTTAAGCTTTTTCTACAACCTTTTCTCCCCCTTTGGCAACATCAAAAAGCCAAAGACCTCGGAAATCAACACAGATATGACAAAGGAGTAGAAAAATATATAAATATCAGAGTATAAAACACAAGAAGCCAAACTCACAAAGAAGAAATAATCAAACCAGAATCCAAATAACTGAAAAAGTCAACAATCACAAAACATCCAAGACTGAAATTTAAAAACCACAAGATAAATAAGCAAAGTACTTAGCATAATAATGTAAATTCTAAGAAACTAAAAGCCAAAATACACGGCTTATAAAAGATAAATAATCAGAAACTAAAATCTAAGAAGACGGAGGTGGTGGTGGAAGATCGAAACTCTGACGAATGTATCCGACATCCTCTTCAAGCTGTGTAAGACGAATGTCCATACCGGCAAAGCGTGAATCTAACGAGTCGAAGCGGTC
This sequence comes from Glycine max, assembly GCF_000004515.6. Taxonomy (NCBI): domain Eukaryota; kingdom Viridiplantae; phylum Streptophyta; class Magnoliopsida; order Fabales; family Fabaceae; genus Glycine; species Glycine max. Next base: position 11,635,379 of record NC_038255.2, read on the forward strand.
ACCAACATAAGAACGAAGACCCCGTAATTCGGAGAGGACTTCATTCATGAGTGCGGAATCTTCACGTTGAGGGGGAGGTGAAGGAGTACGTTCATCTTGAGGAGGGAGTGCATCCTTCTTCAGCCATTGTCCATTCCGATCTTTACGATACCCAAAGGAGGTCACTGCACCAGCACCAATTGCAAAGGAACGCTTGACTTGAACAAAGGGTTCATCATCAAGCGGAATTTGAAAATGACGCAAAAATAGAGTAATCAAATGTGGATAAGGAAGAGGTGCATTGGCCCGTAATGCCTTATGCATTCGGTACCGAACCAAATGGGCCCAGTCGATCTGACGACCGGTTAGAAAAGCCCACATAAGAATCAAATCCTCCTCAGAGGCTTGTGCTAAATTTGAAGACCGAGGAAGCAAAATTCTAACAATGATATAATGCATGATGCGATTATCAAAAGTTAATGACCTGGCCAACAATCTACCGGTCATTTCAGCTTGATCATTGCAGACCATGCGACGAGCATCATGACTCGAATAATCGAATTTCCAGTCATCAACAATGGTGCCCTCAAAAGGTGCACCTTGACTGGGTAAATGAGTCAAAGAAAAGAAAAGTGACTGATCAATGACCATAGAAGTACCATGCACCTCAGACATAATAATACCATCCTGAATTTTTAAATTGCAGTAGAAGACCTTTACAAGTTTAGGATAATATGGCAATTTAAATGACATGAAATCAACAAGACCAGAATTTTGAAACACTTGATAGCAATCAAACGTTTCATCATTAAAGAATTCTACGTCTAGGTACTTAGGGTCTAAGATTATTCTAGAAGAAAACTGAGAAAGGTACCGTAGACGTTGATCATCGGATGAAAACAGTGTTGATGATCTTGGAGATGACAAAGAAGGAGGAATAGGTGCTGTGGGTGCTCCGGATGGGCCGTGACGGCGATGGGCAGCAGCGGTAGCGGTGGAGGATGATCCCTTTCTCTTCTTTGATGGCTCTGCCATTTGATGAAGTTTTTCTGGATTTTGATCGGTGGAAGTGAAAGAGGAGTGAAAGAGAGGAAGATTGGGCTTTACGGGACGTGATTTGGTGAAGAATTGAGTGAGAATCGAAGGTTTGAAGTTCTAGGTATGGAGGAAAACGTGGAGGAAGCTTTGGCTGCGCAGCAGCTCTGATTTTGTGAGTATTTATAGAAGATGACGCATTGTAATCGATTACAGGTATTGGTAATCGATTACAGGCCCAATAAGCCTTCTGGTAATCGATTACAGGATGTTGTAATCGATTACAGGCTGCCCGTTCATGTGTAATCGATTACACTGGATGGTAATCGATTACCAGAGCCTATCCTAGGCTAGTTTCTAAGAGAATATCTATATTTATGCTCAAATACATCCTATATGACTAATTTTCACTACTAATACACTAAATTCAATCATTCAATTACTATATACACAAGAAATCATAAATTCTATCATAAAAACAAGAATTCAAACAAGATCAAACAAAATAATCTACAATCAAAAGGTAAAAGTAAATCAACCAATCAATCAACCAATCAATCCCTATTTTTCTAAATCTCTTACATCTAAGAGACCTAATTCTCTTCTAATAGAGAAGAACACTTCCTTGGGGAGAGGTTTAGTGAAAATATCAGCAAGTTGATTCTTAGTATCAACAAATTCTAATACACAATCTCCCTTTAAGACATGATCTCTAAGAAAGTGGTGTCTAATCTCTATATGTTTAGTTCTTGAATGTTGAACTGGGTTTTTGGATAGATTTATGGCACTAGTATTATCACACTTAATAGGTATGCGATCAAGAATGATGCCATAGTCAGATAATTGTTGCTTCATCCATAAAATCTGTGCACAACAACTACCGGCAGAGATATACTCCGCTTCAGCAGTAGATAAAACAACACTGTTTTGTTTCTTACTATGCCATGAGACAAGAGCCGATCCAATAAATTGACAAGTTCCACTTGTACTTTTTCTATCAGTTTTAGATCCGGCAAAATCAGAATCAGAATATCCTATTAAGTTACATGTTGAATTCTTAGGATACCATAATCCTAAATTGATTGTTCCTAATAGATATCTCATGATTCTCTTTACTGCATTAGATGTGATTGTTTGGGGTTGGATTGAAACCTAGCACACATGCATACACTAAACATAATATCAGGTCTACTAGCAGATAAATAAAGAAGAGATCCAATCATACCTCGATATTGTTTTATGTCTATAGACTGACTAGATTCATCTTTATCTAAGTAACAATTAGTGCTCATCGGTGTAGACATGTGTTTTGCACTATCCATCCCAAATCTTTTGATCAATTCCTTGCAGTATTTGGATTGATTGATGAATATACCTTCTTGAGTTTGCTTGATTTGTAATCCCAGAAAGTACTTTAGTTCTCCCATCATTGACATTTCAAATTCACTTTGCATATCAAGGGAAAACTCCTTGCACAATGAATCATTAGTGGATCCAAAAATTATATCATCAACATATATTTGAACCAACAAAATATCATTATACTTTCTCTTTATGAATAATGTGGTATCCACTTTACCTCTGGAGAATTCTTTTTCTAGAAGAAAATTACTTAATCGTTCATACCATGCCCTAGGGGCTTGTTTCAAACCATAAAGAGCCTTTTGTAATTTATAAACATGGTTTGGTTTATCAGAAATTTCAAAACCAGGGGGTTGTTCAACATATACCTCTTCTTGAATTAAGCCATTTAGAAAGGCACTCTTAACATCCATTTGATAAAGTTTAAAGTTCATTATGGATGCATATGCCAAAAGCATTCTAATGGCTTCTAATCTTGCAACAGGAGCATATGTTTCTTCATAGTCTATTCCCTCTTCTTGATTATACCCTTTTGCTACTAACCTGGCTTTATTTCTAATAATTATACCATGTTCATCTAATTTATTTCTAAAAACCCATTTTGTTCCTATGACAGGATAATTTTCAGGTTTTTCTACTAATTTCCACACATTGTTTCTTTCAAATTGGTTTAGTTCTTCTTGCATGGCAATGATCCAATTATCATCTACTATGGCTTCTTTTATATTTTTAGGTTCAATCATAGATACAAAAGCCATATTATTGCATAAATCTTTAAGAGAGTGTCTAGTTGTTACCCCTTTTGAGATATCACCAATAATGTTGTCGAGGGGATGATCTCTTGAAGTTTTCCATTCTCTTGGGAGTGCATCATTGGATTTGCCTTCTTCTGGAGGATCTTCATTGTTTCCTTTGTCATTTCCTTTGGAATCTTGTTCATGAATGTTCATATGTTCTAAAGAATCTGCAATGTCATCTAGCATATTCTTTGTTGACAATATAGCATTAGATTCATCAAAGGTAACATGAATGGATTCCTCTATATTCATAGTTCTCTTATTATATATTCTATATGCTTTGCTTTGTAAAGAATATCCAAGAAAAATGCCTTCATCAGATTTTGCATCGAATTTTCCTAGATTATCTTTACCATTATTAAGTACAAAGCACTTGCAACCAAAAACATGTAGATGAGAAATATTAGGTTTTCTACCGTTAAATAACTCATATGGGGTTTTCTTTAAAATAGGTCTTATTAAGGCTCTATTCATGATGTAACATACAGTATTGACAGCTTCAGCCCAAAAATACTTTGGAAGAGAAGTATCATTTAATAAAGTTCTTGCAATTTCTTCCAATGACCTATTTTTCCTCTCAACAACTCCATTTTGTTGAGGGGTTCTTGGCGCAGAAAAATTATGTTCAATACCATGTTCATCACAAAATAATTCAAAATCTTTATTTTCAAATTCACCCCCATGATCACTTCTAATGGATGCAATCTTGAGATTTTTCTTGTTTTGTATGACTTTAGCAAGTTTCCTAAATGCTTGGAATGAATCACTTTTATGTGTAATAAATAATGTCCAAGTATATCTAGAGAAATCATCAACTATAACTAAAGCATAGTAATTTCCTCCAAAACTCATGGTTCTAGATGGACCAAATAGATCCATATGCAATAACTGTAATGGTCGAGTGGTTGAAACAACATTTTTAGATTTGAATGAGACTCTTGTTTGTTTGCCCTTTTGACATGCATCGCATAGTTTATCTTTTTCAAATTTCAATTTAGGCAAACCAACTACTAAATCTTTTGAAATTAATTTATTTAAGTGATCCATGTTTATGTGAGCAATTCTTTTATGCCATAACCATGGATCATCATCTTTACTAAGAAAACAATGATTGTTTTCTTGTTTTATGCTTAAGTCTATCATGTAAACATTATTGACTCTATGTCCTACATGCTTTATATTAATGTCATGCTTATGTTCTATAAGACATTTCTGAGAATCAAATGATACTAGATAGCCTTTGTCACATAGTTGACTAACGCTAAGCAGGCTGTGCTTAAGGCCTTCAACAAGTAGAACATTTTAAATGGAGTTTGAAGAATTTGTACCTATTTTACCCACTCCAAGAATTCTACCTTTGTTGTTGTCACCATATGTTACATGCCCGCTTTTCTTTGGAGATATGTGTGTAAAATTTGATGCATCTCCAGTCATATGTTTTGAGCATCCGCTATCTATGTACCACTTCTTTCTCAAAGATACCTGCATAATCAAGTTTTTGACTTAGGTACCCAAATTTTATTGGGTCCTTGCATGTTAGTATAAACTGAGGATCCTTTTGGGACCCATATCATTTTAATGTTACTGTAATTTTTCTTGAAGTAGCAAGTTGATATGCCATGTCCTCTTCTTCCACAGTAAAAACAAGTGATAGAATTAGAATTACATTTTTGTGTGGAAGTGGAAAAGTTTTTATGAACCTTTTGTAGTTTTTCAGATTTATACCCTAGTCCATTTTTATTAGACACATATCTTTGTTTACTTAATATAACATCTAAATTATTTCTACTATATGAAAATTTTGCAAGAGAATTTTTTAACTCTTTAATTTCTTTTACATATTTATCACAACAACTACAAGAATCTGTTATTTTCTTGTCATTAATAGTGGAGATATTAACTTTTTCATTTGTTTTAGAGATTGAGACTTCATTTCTAAGAAGATCTAATTCTTTGTTTAATTTTGAAATTTCATTTTCTAAATTTGAAATTGTTTTCTTTGATGATGAAACTAATTTTGCAAGTTTAATTGATTCTTTATGCAAATCAGCAAATGCATCTTGCAACTCATCAAAAGAAATAGATAAGTTGTTTGAAGATGTTACCTCTTCATCACTTTCGTAACTTTTTGCCATAAGGCAAAGATTTATCTCTTCATTTTCAGAATCTTCAGAGGATTCCAAATCATTTTCATCCCATGTGATGTATGCTTTCTTTAGTTTCTTCTCACTATGATTTTTCTTTTCAGATTTTTCCATCTTTTTCTTGAAGATGGGACAATCAACCCTCAGATGTCCAGGTTGATTGCATTCAAAGCATTTTAGAGTAGAGGATGAATTTTCTGTCCTTCTCTTTGATTTAAAGTTTGGTCGCCTCTGATTTCCTCTTACTTTAAGAAATTTGTTGAATCTTTTTACAAAGAGACTTAGATCATCATCATCATCTGCATCATTATCCTGATCACTTTCTTCTTGAATTAAGGATGATGCTTTAAGAGCAATTCCTTTCTTTTTCTTGTCATTTTCTTCATTTTGGTGCAATCTCAATAGTTCCATCTCGTGTTCCTGCAACTTACCAAATAAAGTGGCAAGAGACATGTTAGACAAATCTCTTGATTTAGAAATAGCCGTTACTTTGGGTTGCCATTCTCTACTTAAACATCTTAGCACCTTGTTTATAAGATCTTCATTTTGAAATTCTTTGCCTAAGGCTGCTAGATGATTTACTATATGTGTAAATCTCTTTTGCATACTCTGAATATTTTCATTTGCATTCATTCTAAATAATTCATACTCATGAGTTAGTGCATTTATCCTAGATCTTTTAACATCTGTAGTTCCTTCATGTGTTAATCGAAGAGTGTCCCACATTTCCTTAGCACTCTTACAATTTGAAACTCTGAAATATTCATCCATTCCTAGGGCAGATGTTATTATGTTTTTGGCTTTTAGGTTGTATTGTACTCATTTTCTATCCTCTTCAGACCATCTATCTCTAGGTTTTTCTATGGTTATGCTTTCACTTGATGAACTACCATCTATTGAAACTCTTTCTACTGTGGTGGGTATATAAGGCCCTATTTCTATGGCTTCCCAGATATTTAGATCTATTGCCTCGATAAAAATTTGCATTCGGGTTTTCCAGTAGTGGTAACCCTCTCCATTAAAGATTGGAGGTCTATTGATAGAATTCCCTTCTGGAAATAAGGAATTTGCTGAGGCCATCTTTTTCTTGAAGCTTCTAAACTTTGTACAAGAATGAAGCTCTGATACCACTTGTTAGACAAGTGGCCTCAGATATCTTAAGAAGGGGGGGTTGAATTAAGATATTCCAAACTGTTTCCCCTAATTAAAAATCTATTTCACTTTTTACTCAAGTTATGAATTCCCTTAATGACAAACTTCTTAAATATTAATTCAAATGAAGCAACTTGAATATGAATATAAAGCAATAATAAATAAAGGAGATTAAGGGAAGAGAAAATGCAAACTCAGTTTTATACTGGTTCGGCCACACCCTTGTGCCTACGTCCAGTCCCCAAGCAACCCGCTTGAGAGTTCCACTATCTTGTAAATTCCTTTTACAAGTTCTAAACACACAAGGACAATCCTTCCTTTGTGTTTAGAGATCCTTTACAACAAGAGACTCACAGTCTCTTAATCCCTTAGAGAATGAGAAGAAGAAGAGGAACAAATCTCTCTAGAAAGAGATGGATTTTACAGATTGAGCACTCAAATAATTCCTTGATGAATTGCAATTAAATTGGCCAAGGAATTCTTAAGAGGATAAAATGAATTTGCTCTTTGAGAGGATAAACACTTGTTTTTTTTGAAAAAATCTCTGAGCAATTTCGTGTTTAAGTCACATATATATAGACCATTGGTGGTCATGAGTAAAGCCTTTGAAAAGTTGTGACTCTTGAAATTATTTTTCTGAAAATCCTGTCTGGTAATCGATTACAGTAATTGTGTAATCGAAATTTTTATAGCTGTTATAAAACGTATTTGGCCACTGGTAATCGATTACATCCTCTGGTAATCGATTACCAGAGAGTAAAACCTTTGAGAAACACTTTTTATTTTAAATCACTTGGCCAAACCTTTGCTAATTCAATTAGGAATTCCCTTCCTAATATTCTAGTGATCATCTTGATGTTGTGACTTGTCATCTTGAAGTATTGTCTTGAATTTTAATCTTGAAAAGCCCATTTGCATCAATTGCAACACATCATCATGATCATCATCAAAACATCAAAGCCAATTGCATCTACACAACGTTAATTCGAGGAAAACGTTGGAAAACCCGAAAAAGGTGTGGTCTACGAACTTTAAGCGTGAAAGGTTTAGGAGTTATTTTTACGCACGGGAAAGATATTAGCACCCCATGCGTCCATCAAAAGGGGCATCAGCCTTTAATCAAGTATGCAAATATGATTTCAAAATGTTTTATTTTCCCTTTTTTATGTCTATTTTGTGTTTTTATGCTTTTTATGTTTTTTGTATTTTTTATCTTTTTGTGGTCGATAAGGGTGTTTCCCTCGCTCCTATGTATCCTCAATTGCGATAAGGAAATCAGACCTAAGTAGTTCTGTGAGAACTAAACATTGGTTAAGTTGTTTTTATCTTTTTTTTTTGCAAGATATATTTTAATCGAACAAAAAAGGTTATTCAAGGCGTTGGACCATTAAACGATCTTTTGATTTTGAAAGGATAGAAACGTTAAGACGTTGGACCATTAACAATCTCTTGGTTTTTAAAAGTAGAGAAACGTTAAGGCGTTGGACCATTAACGATCCCTTGGGATTGTCGACAAAAGCGGGGCTTTTGCTCCTACGTATCCTCAATTGCGATGAGAAAATCAGACCTACGTAGTTCTTGTAAAAGTGGTAAAGTTACATGTTGATTTTATGCTTTTGAATGGTCCATGTTAACCGATAAAAGCAAAGAGCACCGTTTAAGGCGTTGGACCTTAAAACGGTCTTTAGTGATTTTTGCGGAAAACGCTTAATTTGTAAGTTGATTTTAACCATAGTTTCACTTTGGTTATTAGTCAATTCATTCAAGGAAACTTCCAAAGAAAAACGTCCGATTGATTTTTTTGATTACTTTATTCAAAGATATTTTGATTATTTTATTATTATTTTGCCCTTTTTTTGGTTTTAACCGAGATTAGTGCATGAACGATCGGTTGGATTTTATTTTAACAGTGATTAAACAAGATAAAACCCAAATGATCGGTTGAAATTCATTTTATTATTTATTAGGTGAGAAAATGACTTAAATAAATGGTTAAAGCACGTTAAAAGGGGGTACGGAAAACAAACAAAATAAAAATAAAAGTACGCGAAACAAGTGGGGACCACTAAAGGTGCATAGAATGAATTGAAAGATTTGATTTTGGGAACTTACTGGTTGAAGACCGAAGAACGGTGAAGAATCTTCACAAAATCGCTCATGGAAATGTCTCAGAAGCGTTACGGAAGCACCTCGGCTTGCATTTTTTCCACGGAAAATTTTTTTCTCACTAATTTCGAGAGAATCCTAAAATACCAAAAGGGTTGAACAATTTAGTCTACCCTCTTTCCCCTATTTATAGGAGAAGAGAGGGAGGTGGTTGCCGCCTAGGCGAGCTAGGTTGCTTCCACCAGAAAGCACCGCCTTCTGTTGGATCATCCTGGAAGGCCCTAGTGGGCCTGGTTTCTATTTGCACCCCTCTTTTTACTAAATGCATCCCTTTTGTGTTTTTTTTTGCTAATTCCTTTCCGAAACTTTACGAATTTCGTAATGATACTCATTTTCTTTTCGGAATGTTGAGAAACTTGACGGATTACCTAACGACGGGTGTTAAGTACCTCGAGGTGGTCAAGCGAAGGTTGCATGCCACCAAACAATGGTCCCCGGATGAAATTAGGGTATGATAGTTGCCCCTCTTTACTTATCTTTTATTGGAGATAAAAGCGAAGTAAAGATAAGACACTAATTTCGTTCGAGCGGAACATCATTCGGCCGGTCAATATCCCAACCAGCGGAACCTGTCATTTAGAAAGAAAGAAAAGGCATCAGAAGCATCAACAAAACTTCAGTGTCTTGAAAGCGATAAAATGGGATAACCACGACGTTTCCACGCGCTATCGAACTTGATCATCCCCGCCCAGCAGAGAAGAATCTCGTGCGTCGTTGGGCTTGAATATCTTCGGACAACTAGAGTAAACCTGCAAAAATTTTGAAAATAATCAGAATCGAACGACCAACATCACCCTGATACCGTCGAATTCATTCGCCTCGGTTGACGAAAGGTACGGATAACCATACGGTAACCCCGCATGTCACCTGACTTCATGGGTCAGGATGACAGAAGGTGCAGAAGACGACGTTAGTCTCTGCACGTCAACGGGCTCGTTTGCCCCTGGTTGCTGAAAGGTGCAGATGACCATATGGTACCCGCGCTTGTCAACTGACTTCATGGGTCAGGATAAGAGAAACCATTTGTACGGATAACCGCTTGGGTATCTCCGCATGTCACCTGACTTCACGGGTCAGGATGACAGAAACCGTTTGTACAGATAATCGCTTGGGTATCTCCGTATGTCACTTGACTTTACGGGTCAGGATGATAGAAACCGTTTGTATGGAAAACCGCTTGGGTATCTCTGTACGTCACCTGACTTCATGGGTCAGGATGACAGAAAGTGTGGAAGACGATGTAAGTCTCCGCGTGTCAACAAGTTCATTGGCCCCTGATTGACAATGGGTGCAGAAGACAACGTTAGTCTCTGCATGCTACCGTACTCTGAGTCTGATGGATAGCGAAAGAGTGTTTATATGGATAACCACTTAGGCATCTCCGCCTGCCACCTAACTTCACGGGTTAGGATCAACAGAAATGGTTTGTGCGGATAATCACTTGGGTATCTCCGACGTCACCTGACTTCACAGGTCAGGATGACAGAAACCGTTTGTATGGATAACTGCTTGGGTATCTCCGTACGTCACCTGACTTCACGGGTCAGGATGACAGAAAACACGGAAGACAACATAAGTCTCCGCGTGTCAATGGGTTTGCTTGCCCCTGATTGACAAAGGGTGTAGAAGACGACATTAGTCTCTACATGCTACCGGACTCTGAATCGGACAGATAGCGAAAGAGTGTTTATATGGATAACCACTTGGGTATCTCTGCCTACTACCTAACTTCATGGGTTAGGATTAACTTCACGGGTCACGATAGCAAAAAGTGGGGTGGCCGACAAAAGCAAGGCTTTTGCTCCTACGTATCCTCAATTTGTGATGAGGAACTCAGACCTACGTAGTTCTTGCTTTTGTGATGTGCGAGACTAAAATAGTCTCTATCGGGAGATGCTGAGTCAATCGAACTTGCTTTTGTGACCACATTGGCCTCTGCTTGTCAATCGAACTTGGGGTCTCCGAATGACGAGGTGCAGATAACCGAAAGGTGTCTCCGCATGCTACCAGACTCTTGGGTCATGATAGCAAAAGGTGGGGTGGTCGACAAAAGCGAGGCTTTTGCTCCTACGTATCCTCCATTTGTGATGAGGAACTCAGACCTACGTAATTCTTTCTTTTGTGAGACTAAATAGTCTCAGTGTTCTTTCACTAAAATGCGAACATGCTTTAGTAAAAAAACAAAACCTCCAATTGATCAGAGCAACATATATGATTTTTTTGATGAAAAACAATGTGCCTATTGGGGAAGGAGAGTATGCTGATGAAATTTTCTCATAACCATAAATGAGATTTTGGATGTTAGCGTTCGTTCCTAAACGACCATTTAAAGGAAACACTGGGCCCGACAGAATAGAAGAATATCACTCGAAGTGTATCAATCTCACATAGGTAAGTGTTTTATCCTAATTCCTCCGATCTTTGATCGAGAACTCTCTTCTATTTTTTTTTGTTTTCTTCCGAGGGCAGGGTTTATGGTAAGTTGGAATTTTGGCTCAAGGCTTGTAGAACGGCTGGACATGATATATGTTAGGATGTTGGTTTGGCCAGCGGCTCAGGGAAAAAGGAGAAGTCCCACATTATTTCCATGATACACATGCAACACTGATGATTAGGAAATTTTATGCAAAACTGGTCATACATGCACCCATGTGGACACTCAAGCATTAAGTTTTTTATGGTCATGTGACATTTGGGCTCAGGATTTATTTCCTATTTTAGTCAACCCAGTGCTCCCAAAACATGTTCTTTTATCAATTCACGCATTCATCTGAGTCCATTAGGGGCGTTCGGGAAAATTTTCACAACATTCACCTTTCTGGTGTATACACATTTTCCAACAAAAAACCCTTCGTTTTGATCGGTGAATTTTTGTTCAAAGAAAAGCTGGAAGTTATTTTCTCATCAAAAGCATGTTGGCTTTTTAGCTAACCAAATTTATTTTTATTTATTTTTCATCTATTAAGTTATTATTACTTATTTATTTTCTCTTTCTGAAAAGGTCATGCAGATGAGGGCACACACGGCCTACCTACGTCAAATCACAAAGCAAACGGAGAAGAATGCAATGGTAAGTCGCAACAAAAAACAATGACAAAATAACTGAGAGTCGTAATGCCAGATCATAGCGGAAACAAAAACAATAATTGAAAGCAGTAATGTTCGATGACAACAAAAACAATAACTGAAAGCAGTAATGTTAATCACAAAAAAGTGCAGTGACCTTGGTCATGTGACTCCGCTCCCTCGCAAGAAACCGAGCAGGTCAGTCATATCCTCATCCATACGGGATTCATCCGCCTTACCCGGGGATCCTGCAGGGTCCTCCCCTGCCTGGGCATCGGGCTAGTCACCAGGCCATGCGAACTCAACCCCAAACTGCTCTGGGGTACGGCATACAAAAGGGGCGGAACCCTGGCCCTGCTGACTGAGGCTGAACCGGTAGAGACACTCATGTATCTGCACCTGTCCATGGTGGTTGGCCGCCTGCTGGCGAACAAATGATATAGATACCGCTCCACGCCTAGTGTGTTAGACCTTGTGGCCTCAATAATCTTAAGAGGGATAGGCTTAGAATGCAGAAGAAGCAACAACAATCAATTTAATAATGTTCTATAAACATGCAAGGCAAAATTGATTGCAATAACATAAATGAGATAAGGGAAGAGAGAATGCAAACACAGTTTTATACTGGTTCGGCCACAACCCGTGCCTACATCCAGTACTCAAGCAACCCACTTGAGATTTCCACTCTCTTTGTAAAATCCATTACAAAGTCTGAACCACACAGGGACAACCCATCCCTTGTGTTCAGGAATCCTTTACAACAAGAGACTCACAGTCTCTTAACCAATCTCATTGAATAAGAAGAATGGAAGAAGAATTCTCTCTTCAAGAGAAGAATATTACATTGAAGATCATGTAAGAATCCTTATAGATTTTGCAAGTGTTTGATCAAGGATTTCTTGAGAGAGCATTTGACAATGAAGTTCTTTTGGAATCTCTCTCATTGTCTTTTGAGAGGATAAGACATTTTTGCCAAGCAAAACTCTGCATAAAATTCGTGCCCAAGTCACCTATTTATAGGCCTTTGATGGCCATTCACAAATCTAATGAAAAGATGTGACTGTTGGCAGATTTTTTGAAAACTTTCCACTGGTAATCGATTACAATGTTTGTGTAATCGATTACACAGTTATAATTTGAATTCCCAACGTTCAGAGTCTCTGGTAATCGATTACATATGATGTGTAATCGATTACACACTTTCATGTGCCTTGGTAATCGATTACATGTGCCTTGGATGACTTGAAATCTCTACATTTTGAGGCAAGGCTTGATCTTGAAGAAATATTGAATCAAGGCTTTGTTTGTTGAAACAATCTTGTATTAATCTTGAAGCAAAATGAGCCTTGTTTGATTCTTCTTTTGACATCATCAAAATCATGTATACATACATTCACATAGTGGCCCAACTGAATCGGCCTGCCGAGGTGGCGGCGGTGCGCCCACGTCCTGATGTGCGTTGCCCTGCAGCGGTCCGGGCGAAATCCTACCCCGGTATGCACAATAGTTTGGCGATGGCTTCCTCATCGAAACCGTCTGCCTGGCTCCTCCTTTGGCTGAATTCACATTGCTGGTCTTCCTTCAAAATCAGTTGGTCGCCCAAGAACTGGCTGATGACATCTGCATCAAAGGGGACCCAGTGACCCCTCACCCATGAGCGCATGTCCCGAACCCCCTCCTCAGTAGGCCAGGCATTGGCATAAAATTCTATGACTATCTCCGGGTCAAATTTAGCCATAGGGGTCACTAGTCGTGTCCAATGCCTGTGAGAGATCTCTCCCTGGAAGTCAGGATACTCGTCTTCCCTTAGCTGGACACGCCTCTCCCTGTGGAAAGATCATCCCTTGATGACCTCGAAGCGCTGCTGGTGCTCGACACACCGAAAACGGTGACTATCAAACTCTGAGGCGGCACTGGAGCCTTATGCATAAATTCTGAAATAAGAATAAAATAAAATTACTATAACCGTTGAAGAAATAGTAAACCATACAAGATTTATTAGAGGAAAGTTACCCATTTTAGTAAGACAAAATGACTCAAGTATAGCAAAGGAGCACAAAAGAATTTGTCAAAGGGGGTACCAGTTAGTACAACTTGGTGGGTAACATTTATCCCCACTGCAAGTACATCTACCCCACTTGTAAATACAACGTCTGCAGCCTCTGAATAACCAAATATCTAGAACAAATCCAACCAAAGAGTTAGACAGATTGAGTTGTGAATGATATAATATTTATATGGAAGATTAGGAATTTAAATACATGATGGAAATACTCACGTTGACTTCAACAGTTGGATTCACATTGCCATTTACTACAAAAGCACCACCAAGAATCACTCTCTAAGTTCTTTTTATGAAATTATTTTATTTATATTCATTCGGGTGATGCACGAATGTTTATTATAGGTACAAATTTTTAGAACTTTCTATAATGTTTTAGTGTAATAAGTATGTAACATGATAACTCTAGATTACATATACCAGAATAATCTAATGTTTCTGGAAGCAATAATTTTAGATTGAACTAAATATTAAATATTTGTAAATTGTCTTACTATAGTCGGTGCAGCAACTCTATACATATCCAAAGAACACCATATTTTATTAAGCTAGTAAAAGTTGGAAGATATTGTCTTAATAACATGTCAAAATATTGTCTTAATGTCAACATAGTTGGAAGATATTGTCTTAACTCTGGAGGTAATATAGCTGCATCTTCTAAGGCAATAACATGTTCGGTGGCAGTCTCACTCTCTGATTCTGTCATTATTCCTCTTGAAGATTCTTCAATATCGCCTTCTTTCTTAAATTCCTTTATTATTCTAAACTTATATTTTGGCAACTGGTCAACCTCTTCCTCGTTGCCCCTTCCTGATATATTATGTAATTATAATAATGATGCAAGTGTTTTTTTAGGAAAAAATTAAACAAGATGAAAAAAAAACTTTTACTATTTTTTGCAAAAGCTAAAAATTATAGCTTAAAAAATGAGGAACTCAAGAGAGCTGTGTTTAATTTTTAAAAACTATTTTGTAGAATAATTTTCAAAACTAATTTTTTGTAGGGAGTGAACAAAAGAGTAAGTGGGAAAAGATGGGGCAGCACAATCAAGAACATATCAGAGTAATAAAAAACTGAAAGTAAAAAAAAATCAAAACAGTTTAGAAATGTTTATTTTTTTATTTTATAAACTGAAAAGATGTATTACTTTTGAAAATAGTTTTCAAATACTACTCTTATCAAACATCTTCTTGGTTTTCAAAAACAGAAAATAGTTTTCAAAAACAACAAATAAAAGATGCCAATTTATTTAAATATAAACAAATTCTAATTCTCTTTAAGTAATGTCAATTTATTTAAATAAAAATTATATGTTTAAATGTAAATTATCTTTTATTTATGAAAAATATTTCATATTGGGATATAAATTATTTTAATTATTAATAACTTATTTAAAAATATATTTAAATGTAATTTAGAAATAAAATGCTAATAACATATTAAAGAAGATAAGAAGTTGAGAAAATCTCTAAAAACACGTAAAATAAAAATAGTTAAAAACACTCTTGCACCAGATAAAATATTTTTTAAAAATTATTTTTTAGAATTTTATTTTAGAATTTTATTTTTTTAAAAAAAATTCCTGTTCTGAAACCAAGGAGTTGATAGTGGCTATGAATAAAGAGATGAAATCCTTCCATAAGCACCAGACTTGGAGATTTAGTTGAGCTACCTGAAGGCAGATGAGTAGTGGGGTGCAAGTGGATCTTCAAGAAAAAATCTGGATCATCCACTGAAGAAGTCATCTGTTATAACGTACGTTTGGTAGCTAAAGGTTCCAGTTAGCAGGAAGGAGTATACTACAACAAGATATTCTCTCCAATAGTTCGATACACCTCCACACATATTTTGTTAGATGGAAGACCATACTTCAGGACACAATGGATTTATCCACTACAGAGGAAGAGTACATGGCTAAGGCAGAAGTAGTAAAGGAAGGCATTTGATTCAAGGGTCTGATTAGCAATCTTGGGGGTCCACAAGAAAAGGTTATAATTTCTTCAACAGTGTGAGTGCAATTGATTTAGCCAAGGATTAAGTCTATCATGAGAGGACTAAACATATTGACATCATATACTACTTCATCTGTTCTAAGAAGAGGTTCAAAGTCCCAAATGTTGATAGAAGGAAGCATCCAATTGATATGTTCACAATGTCTGCTCCAACAAGCAAGTTCATGCATTATCTGGATCTAAATATAGATTGTTGAAAATGAACTAAATTACTTGTAATTCATAAATGTTATTGAACCATGGTGAAGATTTTAGATTGTTGAACAATGGGCGATAGAGATAGGGTGGACGACAATGTGGGTCGTCTGTCCAGTACTCTTTTTCTTCTGTATTGGTTTAATGTTCAGATAATAGATAAAATTGTCAAAAAACAAGCACCAAGGGGAAAGCAATTACACACTCAGTCAAATTTTCAAGTATGTGTATGGCCAGGTTGAAAAAGAAAAGGCTTTAGCCGGAAAAAAAAAAAAAAAAACTTTACCTTTTCTGGAGTAATTTCAATGGCTAGAAATCCCTTTCAACTATAGATTAGAATATTCTTTACTGTGTTAAGGGACATCCCAGACTGACAAATTCCAGCATTTGAATCAATTCAAAACATCATTTTAACTACAAAACCAGAATAAAACCCAAGCAATCAAGAAACACCCATTTGAATAAACATAAAAAAGACTCCAAATTCATGGTCCTAGAAACAAGAAACTGAAAAACAAAAAAACCCATTTGTTGTTTTACCCAAAGTTCCTGAAATTGCTTAAAAAGGTGAAAAGCACATATTGTTGAGGTGTCGAGAAGAGAAGTTAGCTGTCACTGTTGAGTGTCGAGAAGTTAGATTTTCTCTTCTACTATTGGACTTGCGATTTCCACGCGCGTGCAGAAAGAGCTTGGTGAGAACAGGGGTTGATGCACCGTTCTTTGCCACCATGGTGAGGTTCTACGCAGTGGCGGCGTTGTCCTTCGCCGCCTGATGGGATTCTCCATGGTGGTGGTATTGTTCTTCGTCGTCGTGATGGGGTTCTCTGCGGTGGTAGCGTTGTTCTTTGCCTCTGTGATGGGGTTTTCCGTGGTGGTGGTGCTGTTCTTCGTTGCCGTGATGGGGCTCTCCTCAGTGGTTTTTGCGTTAGTGTAGCAGAAGTGCAGAACAGCAAAAGCCAAGATCGAATAGAGGTAAACGAAATGACAAATGAGTGAAGTAGGTTATTTTAAAATGCCAGTCTTTAAAATAAGTTAACTTTACAACTATTTTTATGTAAAAATCAAGTTATTGAAAATACCTATAACTACAAAACTAGTTATATTTATATAACTACTTTTAAATAACCAGATATTATATACCTGGTTATCAGTAACTATGGGAATTTTTTCAAAAGCCCGGTTATTTTTTAGAATCTATAGTTATTAAATACAAAGACAATCTTTTTTATTCAAATTATAATAAAGTATTTCTTGTTTTTTATCATGTGTAAGAACTAAGAGAAAATTAAATATGTATTAACAGTAGTGTAAATATGTTTTATAGAGTCATCAAATCACAAATATATATATATGATAAGTTTGTTTGTTTTGATGATAACTACCTTGAAAGTCATGCGAAAGAATATTTTTAATTGATCATTGGCAATGTAAAAACTTTTAAACTGGCAGTCTATGCTATCCACATATTAAATTTGTTAGTAAGATATAATATTTTTTCTCAAATCAATAACTAATAATTTAAATACATTAAATAAAAGCAATACATTAAATGACTTAGTTTAGTTGTTCTTATCCACATCTGGACCCAATTTAAAATTAAAAGAATGTACACAAAATAAAAAGTGGGTAATGTACTAAATGTATAATGATGTCCCCATTGGCTGCTTTGGAAAGACACGGATTACAAAACACACAATCCTGCTAGTCTCGCTGATAACATCAAATAGAAAAACTTATTTCCACCGTAATAGCTTTCAAAGCTTTATAATGAGTAATTGTGCCAATGCACCCTGAATATACATCTTACCATCCCTCTCACACCTCTAATTATTTCCATCGCACGAAATCTGCACCGATGCGTGTGGAGAAAATCTTGTTGAGAGGGGCATCCCACGTATGTTTTCCAACAGGTCCCTTGGACGAGATTAAAATCCTCTTGGTTGGATGATATCCTTCTTTGTTATCATATACAACAAAAAATAATTGTCTAGAAGCCTTATTTCCCATCCCCTGTTAGTAGTAGTAAAAGTAGGTAGTGTTTCTGGTACAGGAATAAACATGCAATATACTTTATCTTTATTCCAACTGCTCTTCTCATAATTGGTGTGGCTATACTAATAATATCTCGTATGTAATCTAAAAGGCGAAACTATCATATTTGTTTAAAATATATGCTAGTAGCAGATTTTATTAACATCCAAATTAAGTGGTGAATTTATTGGCATTATTTTGAGAATTATGAACATATTTTCGAGTTGATAGACATATAAGACACTATGATGTTTCGAAAGTGTCAAGAATAAAGTAATTTGGTAGGGAATTTTGCTGAATCATTTTAGAATTTTATAAGGCCCAATGAAACACATAGTAAGTTTGCAAGACTTGAGGGCCCTACCAACTTCAGTCCATGCCCAAAAACACATAATAGCCCATTTGAATATTATGCAAAATGTACCAATATCAAGATTATCAATCCTAGGAATCATGTTGTCAACAGGTCAAAATAAATGGATTTAGTATGTTTTTAATACATTAATTAATCAATTTAATTTGAAATTTGTGATATATGTACATTTATATGGTATTCAAACACAGAAAATATTTTTAATTCAAATTATAATAAAATATTTCTTTTTTTTTTGTTATACATAACAGTGAATGATAAATACACTCAAGAATTAATTCATATCAATTTTGGATATTATTTAATGTCTTAAATACATTTTTTATCCCTAATAAATTTTTTCTTTGCATTGATTTCCTAATAAAATAATAATTTTATTTTTGGTCCTTGATAATTTGTTTTACCACTTTTAAATTAGCAAATTTTTTGTATGCTCCCTGCTAAATTACTGAATTTTTTAGTCTGAACTAAGAAAACTGAAAAAAAATTACAAGGAAATAAAAACAAAATTTACTAATTTATCAGGGACTATAAAAAGTTCTAAGGACAAAATTAAAATTTTTGTTTAATTAAGGACTCAACCAAAAAGAAAAGTTTATTAAAGAGCAAATACAAAAATTAGATATTTATTAGGAATCAAAAATAAATTTATACCTTTTTATTTAATTGAAAAATACAATATACTTTTAGAAACTCATTAAATAGAATACTATATCTCAAATTAAGAACTGATAATTTAAACACATTAAATAAATGGAGTGCATTACATGGGTGAGTTTAGTTGTTGGTTTTCTCTAGATCTCAACCCAATTTCAAATTGAAAGAACATACATCGAATAAAAAGTGGGTCATGTACCTATAATGACATTCCATTGGCTAGTTCGAAAAGACGAGGATTGCCAAAAAAAATTATTCTGAGTTGTTGATAACATCAAATCAAACGATTTATATTTCTTTGTGCTAGTCCCGTTGGATCGCCGTGTAGGTTTCTAAAGCTTTATAATGCACACCTTCCATCTACATCTTAGTATCACTCTAACACCTGCAATATTCCTAACACATGAAATCTACACTATAAAGTGCATCATCTCCTCTTGTTCTCACCAAATAGGTTAATAGACCCAGAGGTCTAAGACTGACTTTGCCCACACTTTATAATTATTTTTTATCGTGTTTGTATCTTTTTTGTGTATGCTAGATCCATGAGCCAAGGAACAAAACCCCATTCATGGACCTCCATTGCAGATCTACTCAGATGGAATTCGTTGACCATGTCTCATATTTCTTTGCCCTCTCTTTTATGCTTTGCCGTATCGTTTGTTCTAACCATGGCCAATAAACATCTTCAACGACCATGATTTCTTTGATTAACTATATAAGGTAAAATTTCTACCTCTTTTGTTATTGTAAATTAACTCATTTATTAATAACAATTACATGATTAATTTGTATCATCACTAAAAGACATGGTGAATACCCACACTAATCGATTTGATGTAGATCTAGTCATCTCTTTGCTAAATAGTTGGGGGAAGAATCCATACGTATTAGATATTTTGAGAAACTTATCAAGATAGAATTAGATTTAGGTAGACAATATATTGTTGGTAAATGAGAATCAATTTTTTACCAAGGTACAAAATGTGTCACCAAATTTCCAAATCATTTAATACTTTACAAAGTAACCATCATTTTTATAGTACCCATGATTTCTTTCAAGCTGCTCACCATAATTATTGTTGGTACCAAGAATGGTTTATCCAAGTGGTACTAGACACGAATCCCTTAAGCATGTAGTAAAGGGTTTGAATCCTGACGAATGCATATATGGAGAAAATCTTGTTGAGAGGGAGATCCCACTTATGAGTGCCAACAGGTCCCTTGGAGGATATTAAAATCCCCTTGGCCGGAAGCAGATATACTTATTTGCAATCGTATGCAACAACAACAATTATTGTTGAGAAGTCTTGCAGTCATTGCGAATAGCCAATTAGCCGCCAACAAAATGATGTTATTTTAAGAGTTTATTCTTCTGTGAAATCATTTTAAGATTTGTGATATATGCTATTGTTTTGCCATTATTTTCATTTCATTTTTACCTTCCGCAGACAAGATTTTGCAAGAAATTGATGCTGTATCCTATAGAGTGCTTGGCTAACTTCTTTTTGGCACTATCAGAATATTCTATAAAAAGGTTGAATATGTGCTTGAAGATTGTAATGAGGTTCTCGTCAAAATCAACAAATTTGTCGTCAACAAAGAAGGCTTAGTATGTGTGGAAACGTTGTGTATGCCTGTTACTAAACCAGAAAGATTTGAGTTGGATGCTTTTGAGTTAGATGAACCTGAAGATGCTGGCAGGTATGCTTTTATTAGGTTAGACTTTAGAAGCTTAATGATTATGTAATTTTCTTCATACTGCTTCTCTGGAAGAAATTATGCTTAGAGACAAAGATATTAGAATTGTTTCACTATTTTACTTTTATAGTAAATGTAATCTTATTCTATTGTTTGAGTAATACACTTTTAAGTGAAACAAAATTTGTGTGTAAAACTGAGGGATTTGGGCTGTTTTCTAAGGAGAAGGTATGCATTCCATAATAATTATAAGTGGTACAAGAATAATGTTTCTTCCATTTTATCTATGCAAGTATTTTTTGTTTATTGTTTATCTTCAGCTCTTTACTAATACTAGTATATTCTGTTTAATTTCAAGGTATATAGTTAGAAAGAGCATAAAGAGTGCAAAAGACATAGTTCGTTTTCCTTTCCAACAGAATGCCACCATACTTTACTTATTGCACACTGTGTACAGAGGCAGAGAGAATCTCCCATTACTTACTGTGCACTATGTAAGTTTGATTTGATCACCTTTCTTTTTCTTTTTGTTTATAAACTCTTCTATCTTTACTAACATTGTTTTTCTCCATGTTCTTCCTCTGACCTTTAACTCCTATTCTCAAAATAAAATGAAAATGTGTAATTCCCTTAATCTGTTGGCACTCCCCTAATCCCTTCTCAATCCTCAGGTTGCCTTGAAATTGTGGAAACTCCAAGGATGTTAGATGTACCTGAATCTCAGGATTTTGGCATTCCAATTTTTATTGAGATAAAATCCTTTTGGAATCTCCCGAAACAAATGAAGTGCCTAATTTGATGGATGAGGTAAAGAATAACTAAATGATGAAAATACTCTTTGACATTCTAACAGGCACACTGTGAGTGGTTTGCAATACATTCATAATTGTCTCCACGCAAACTCGCATAAAGAAAAACCATATTGTTGTTTGATCTAGGAACTTTGAATTGGTATGAAACTTTAGATTCTAAGATAGAGGAAACTTATCCTAGTGCTAACCCTTTGTTTCATTATGTCTGTCTCAGGAAACAAATTCATGTGGAACTATATAACCAATCAGAATTATGTAAGAACCCTTGCAACTATATAACCAGTTAAGTTTCACTATTTTAATAGTGCATGATTTCTTTATTTTTTTCTCTTTAGTAGTTGGCTTTGGAAAGTTGTCAGTTTGATTATTGCTTACAAGATTGGCTTATGATGGTCTTCTTTAATGATGTACCGGAAAGTTGCAAGTTGCCTACTTCAGAGTTTTCTGTGTGCAAGAAAACAAAGAGAGGAGGACATTGTAAACTTTTCACAAGTTTTTGTAGGCCAGGCACGGAAAGAATCTGCACTGCTATTTAATGAAAAGTTTGGTGACTTCTGTAAAAAAAAAAGTTTGGTGACTAATTTTCTTATGGCAGTGATGCAGAAACTTGAGTTATGTTTTCTTGTCTTACTACTCTGCTTTTTCTGTAGATGACATACTTTGTTAAAGGATGAAAAATTGTTCTTCATAACTATCAATTCTACTTTTATCTGAG
This sequence comes from Glycine max, assembly GCF_000004515.6. Lineage (NCBI taxonomy): Eukaryota > Viridiplantae > Streptophyta > Magnoliopsida > Fabales > Fabaceae > Glycine > Glycine max. Next base: position 11,657,638 of record NC_038255.2, read on the forward strand.
TGATGATAACAGGAAGATGTGGAATTGTAGTTGTCCAGTCGATTTGTTTGTCAAACAATAGTGATGTACTTCTATAACTTTTTTTAGGGTGATCGATGCCCTTTTTTTAGGGTGATCGATGCCCTTTCCAAGAGATAGCGCTGAGATGCATGCTTTTTGCAGATGACATAGTCCTCCTTGGAGAGTCGAGGGAGGAGTTGAATGAGAGGTTGGAAACTTGGAGACAAGCTCTAGAAACACATGGCTTTCGCCTAAGCAGAAGCAAATCGGAGTATATGGAATGTAAGTTCAACAAAAGAAGGAGGGTTTCTAACTCAGAGGTGAAAATAGGAGACCATATTATCCCTCAAGTCACACGGTTTAAATATCTTGGGTCTGTAATACAGGATGATGGGGAAATTGAAGGGGATGTGAATCATCGCATTCAAGCAGGATGGATGAAATGGAGAAAAGCATCGGGGGTGTTATGTGATGCAAAGGTACCGATCAAGCTAAAGGGAAAGTTTTATCGGACTGCGGTAAGACCGGCGATTTTGTATGGAACAGAATGTTGGGCGGTCAAGAGCCAACATGAGAATAAAGTAGGTGTAGCGGAGATGAGGATGTTGCGGTGGATGTGTGGTAAGACTCGACAGGATAAAATTAGAAACGAAACTATTAGAGAGAGGGTTGGAGTAGCGCCTATTGTAGAGAAGATGGTGGAAAATAGACTTAGGTGGTTTGGGCATGTAGAGAGAAGACCGGTAGACTCTGTAGTGAGGAGAGTAGACCAGATGGAGAGAAAATAAACAATTCGAGGCAGAGGAAGACCCAAAAAGACTATAAGAGAGGTTATCAAAAAGGATCTCGAAATTAATGGTTTGGATAGATGTATGGTACTTGATAGAACATTATGGCGGAAGTTGATCCATGTAGCCGACCCCACCTAGTGGGATAAGGCGTTGTTTGTTGTTGTTGTTGTTGTTGATGCCCTTTCAGTTAATGGATCAACTTTGTCTGATTGGAATATAAGTATATAAATCTCCAATGCAACGTGGAACTTATGTTAGTCCTTTTGCTCTTTCTTAGCAATCATATTTTGTAGCAGCAGAATAATTCAAGCATGCTTAATTATGAACTTCTTATGTGATAGCCTACCAAAAAGTATATTCATCTTGATGCTATAATTTGTATCAATTAATTCATTTTAAGTTATTCTTAACTGTATATTCTCATACCTGTACAGCCTCAGGATTTTTCTCCTTCCGGTGTGATTCACTTGAGGTATTACAGACATCAAGAAAATAAGAAAATAAGCAGGGAATGAAGGAAGACAAAAAGAAAGAGTGTATAATGGAAAAAGACAGGGACATCATGATAAAACAAAAAAAAAAGTAGTCATTGATATTTAAATGAAGTTAATTTATCTGACAGACACAATATCCTTTCCCATGATGGGAGACATATTACACTCTTCCACGATAGCCTTGATGTACCCATGGACCAAACTCATTAAATCAGTGAGTTAGCCAGATTAGGCTAGGAAAAAAACCACATTGAATGCTCTACTTGTTTTAAGGCTTGTGGCACATCCTGATTATTGGTTAAACCAATGGTGTACAAGCTATGACCCTTACGTACATACCTATGGTTATTATATTTGGTATCTAGACATTTAAAATATCATGATATCGGTCCTTTAATTTCTTTCCCCTCGTTAGTCACTCAATAATTTAATTTTCCAGTAAATTATTTTGTCAATATTTTAAAAAGGAATTCTTGTTCATATTTATCCTATTTGACTCAAATACGATTGTTTTAGGTGAGAGATACAAGGGATATTGAAAAAGAAAGTTAAAAAGTAAAAGAAGACTAATAACAAAAAAGTAAGAGGCTTATTTAGTAACAAATTAAAATTTTGAAAACTTCTTTAAAAGATAAATAGTTTAAAACATCTTTCTAGAAATAGTTTAAACTTCTTTGAATAGATTCTCAAGTCTACTTTAGGCCTAAATGTGCTTTTGGTCCCTGTAAATTAATGTTTTTTTGGTTCCTGTAAGTTCATTTTTCTAATTTTAGTCCTTGTTCGCTCTTTTTCAATTTTTGTTTCTGTAAGATATTGTGCTCATTTTTTGTTCCTACTGTAAGATATTTTGTTCATTTTTGAAAACCATAAACTTACAAGGATTAAAAATGAGCAAAGCATAAACTTATTATAAGGACTAAAATTAGAAAAATGAACACAATGACCAAATATCAAAAAACACAAACTTAAAAGGACCAAGAACATATTTAGGCCTCTACTTATTATATGAATTTTCCATAAGGAACAAATTTTGAGCCAAAACAACAAGCACACTTCCATTCTCACTTCTTTTTATTTTTCCTGTCAACTTGTATGATTTTTTTTTATTTTATCCAAATCACTTGGTTCTTTTTATATAATTTTTGTCTAGATGCCTAGAAAATTCAGTAAAAAATTCTGCTCAAAATTCACAGTGACAAATTCCCAGTAATTTTTATAAGTTCGTATGTCCAAGCTGCCAGCACCAGCGATTTCAGACTTTGAATTTTTTAAGCATGGTATATTGATTTCCTTTGGTTAACTTTCAACTTTCCTATGTATGTTAAATTCACTAGGCCTATTTACCACAGCTTTAGGAGTTCAACATTCACTTAGGATCAAAATTTCAGCCAGCAATTCAATCACTAAAACTCAAATTCACAATAGACACAATCATAAGGAAACCTAAAAGTTCAAGAAAAGCTTCACAATCAAAGACACTCTAAGAATTATGCATGAAGATGTTAAGGACTAATTAACATGCAAGATTTGACTCAAATCAAATTATAGGTTAAAAAAATTTCATACACTCATGAACAAATGAGTTAGACAAAGAAACAAGAAAAATAAAATTCAACACAACATAAGGAATCTTACGTGACAAGTTTCATGACTAGACATGACTTTTATGACAAAACTACAATAGGTGAATATGTCATTCTAGATTTTTGAGGTTTTCTTCTACTTTAATGTTTTTGTAAGAATTTTATGGTTTAGGTTTCAGCCAAAATAATTGACAATATAAAACTCAAAGGAACCTAAACTCAACACAATTCATGGTTCAAGAACAAGAACAAGGAATTTGAACCATAGAAAATCAAATCTAGCTTCTATAGCAAGCTTAATCGGTGGAACTTCTAAAAAATTATGTTAACAACATTCAGCGCAAGACACGTGAGGAGATACATGGAGAGAAACGAAGAAACAACAATGGAGGAGAAAGTAAAGCTGAAAATTAGTGGAGGTTTAAGGAGCACCTACTTGAAGCTCTTGTGCTCTGATACCACTTGTTGGAAGCTTGCTTATGAAGCTTCTATGGAGGCTGGATCTTTGAGCTTCAATAAGGTCCTTCAATGGTGATTTTTAGCCATGGAATTGCAGCGAAAGATAAAGGAGACGAGGTTAGAGGAGACATCATCCACTAGAGAATAAGCCATGGAAGGAGAAGCTTCACCACCAAGAGAGTGGCTTGGATAAGAAGCTTAAAGAGGAAGCTTCACTGGAGGAAGAGAATACGAGAGAGAGAGGGGGGGGGGGGGGGGCGAGGTGTGGGAATTTAAGGAGATTAGAGTGAGAAGTTGAACTTTGAAGTGTTTCTCACAAGTTTTTCATTCATCAAAGTTACGACAAGTGTTACGCATGCTTTTATTTATAGCCTAGCACATGGGAAGCTTCCTTGAGAAGCAAGGAAGGTAGCTTCCTAGGGAAGCAAGGAAGAAAGCTTTCTTGAGAAGCTAGAGGGGGGCTACTCACACCCCTCCAATAGCTAAGCTCACCCCCATGCCAAAATACATGAAAATACAAAAAAGTTCCTACTACAAAGACTACTCAAAAAAGTTCCTACTAAAAAGTTCCTACTACATTTAAGATTAAACCAGAATTTTTATTTTTTTTCAAAAATTACATTATCGATGTAAGAACGAAGGTGGTCCTATAAAAAAAAACAAGGTGACTATTTATTCAATGACTTAGTTATTTCCTACTACAACTATTTCCTTTAAGGTTGGGTTTACCTATCCAAAATAAATAAAAACTAAAATACTATTCTGTTTCAGTTTGAAAGTTTTCTATCTCCACGGGAAATTATTTATTAAAACTAAGCCCCGAAGCAATTCCAGCAGGTCGTGCAAAGTGAAAAGTTATATATCTAACATTTAATATATTCCGCTGTACGTTCATATCTTCGAACATTTCTCTGTCATTGGATTACTTTAGTTGTATATGAAAACAAGTCACACGACACCAACAATTAATATAATTTCGGGTTGCAATAATCTGAGTCTTTGATTAATTGTGGGCAGGACCAATCAGAAATAGTCTCTAGTCCCTTCATAAAATATCAATTTTCCACCTACTACCTCTGGTGACCATGTTTAAACTTGTAACAGTTCCTCAAGCTAAAAAAAGATTAGTTAATAAATGAAGTAATATTTTAAATATTTAATAAAACAGTTATCACTAAGTCTATGAAACTGAGACACAGTCTAAACTGATCTGTGATTGAATTAAAAGGCTTCCCATTATAAAATAATAAAATAGACGCGGTAATACCGAAACACTTGCTTTTTCCTGTAGAGCGTCTACTACTACGTCTACACATTGATTAGGCACGCATGTAGTTGTTAAGGAATGATTCCTCATCAAATAAATAATTAATTACGGTCAAGATAAAATGCAAACCAATTCAATGCTTCATACTTATAAATAGCAATCAGCAAGCTCTACATAAATCACAATTCAATCATCACAAGCAATTACATATAGCACAATTGTTTAAGAGTGTATTACTAAGGAAAAACAATGAAAGTTGTGTACTTCCTTGTTGCCATCTTGGCTTTGACATCCTCTCTTGTCTCTGCCTATGATCCTAGTCCTCTGCAAGATTTCTGTGTGGCAGCCAAAGAAAAAGATGGTGGTATGTAAAAACATTAATCCTTGTACCATTGGCATCATATATATAGACGTTGTCTAGAATTATTGTGATTGATGATTTTTATTAATTAAGACCTTTTGCCTTGTATTTGTAGTGTTTGTGAACGGGAAATTTTGCAAGGACCCTAAGCTTGTCAAAGCTGAAGATTTCTTCAGACATGTAGAACCGGGGAAGACTGACAACCCAGTAGGTTCAAACGTGACTCAGGTGTTTGTTGATCAACTACCGGGACTAAACACGCTTGGCATAGCTTTGGCTCGCATAGATTTTGCACCAAAGGGTTTGAACGCTCCCCACACTCACCCTCGCGGCACTGAGATCCTTATAGTCCTTGAGGGTACTCTTTATGTTGGATTTGTGACTTCCAATCAAGATGGAAATCGCCTCTTCACCAAAGTGCTGAACAAGGGTGATGTGTTTGTGTTCCCAATTGGTCTGATTCATTTCCAATTGAATGTGGGATATGGCAATGCTGTTGCCATTGCTGGCCTTAGCAGTCAAAATCCAGGAGCTATCACTATTGCAAATGCTTTGTTTAAAGCTAATCCGCCTATTTCTTCTGAGGTTCTCACCAAAGCTTTCCAGGTGGACAAGACTATAATCGATTATCTTCAAAAGCAATCTTGGTACGACAACAATAACTAATTTGGGAGTATGGAGGATCATTTCGCACTGTCTAGTTATTGGATAATTGATCACTTTAATTATTATTTCAGTCACGCCATACATTAGACCTAATAAATAAAACCTTTGTGGATTATAATTTTTTACATATAATATTTGTTCTGTTTGGAGTTCGATTTGGTTAATACTTGCCCTACGCGTCTGCTACCACGGGCATATTCAGTTTGGCTGGTTTTAGGTAACAGGTAGAAGATATTTTCAGGTAACAAACATATTAATTAATACCCTAAGTCACCCATAAATTGTCCCTACATTGAAGTCTGCCTAGTCCACCATACTACATACCCTTAAAGGCCAAAGCATTTACAACGGTGTTTACAATTTAAACCTAAAGTTCAGCAAGAGAAAGGATAAGTTTGAAAATTAACTGACTATTAATTGTCTCATGAAGTGAGACAAAATCTTAACAGTTAGTATTTAATTTAACGAATAGATTCCCCAACACTATGAAAATGATGGATTTGGCTCAGCAGCGATGTACTCTAGTATAAGATTATTTTTAGTTATTGATATTTTTTTAAAAAAATAAAACTAGAAATTTAATTTATATATAAGAGATATTTCAAATGAGAAATAAAAAGAATTAATTTTAACCATACAGTTAAAAAAATTCAATGATTGAGATTAGAAATTAATTTTAACAAGTCACCTGATTTTCAATTTCCATATATCTCCTTCCTTCTTTCCTTTCTGACCCACTTGAGAAGAATTTCAAATTAATTTTTCTTTGCCTTTTTGCCTTTTTGTTTGTCGATCATTCGGAATCTCATTTGAGAAAGATTTCAAATTAATTTATCACACACTCTCTTTTTGTTTTGCCTTTTTCTTTCCTAGTGTATGCTCTTTCTCTGGAATCAAATTCCTCTGAATCAATTCTCTTACTAAAAATAAAAAAATTAAGCACTGATTATAGAACATGCCACTTAATGGATAGAAGAAAAAGGATATTGCCGAAATTCAGAGTATTATTCTATAATTTCACAGATTAAAAACTAACACTTTGAAAATTGGAAGGATAATTCATAATTGTTTGAAGGAAGGCCAAAGAAAGTTAAAGAGGAAACGGTATTGCGTGCCAAAGAAGGTGAAGACAAAGAAGAGAGAAAAAGAGTGCATGAATCTTAACCCTCCCATGCTTCTCCACCACAACAGAACGGTGTTTGCGAAAAACTACATCGGTTAAGCAAAACTGAAATGCTATAAAGATTCATATGAAAAAACACTCAATGATATTAGAAAAAATTATAGAAAAACACATGGTAACTTGTTAGAGAAAAATGTCCTACGTTGATTTATTTTTTTCTTGGTAGTAGTTAATTTAATTATCGAATATTACAATAAGTTTTTTTAAAAGAGTTAAGTAGCGATAAGGTATTTTAATCCTTAAAAGATATTTTATCCTCGAAATTTACTTGAACCAAACAGTTCTGGACACGACTTCCTCATCATACACTCCACCTACTAATTTGCATTGAGCAGTAGTTCCTCCTCAAACAATCTTCATCAAAGGAATCACCTCCCTTCTTTGCCGTCTCACCTTTCAATCTTCGACTTCAAGAAGACAACGTCTCATCAGTCAAGTTCTTTTTACTTGAATATTTCCCAACTCGATCATATGTGATGGAGAATCATGAACATACTTCAAAGTTTATAAAAATGAAAGACACTATGAATATTTAAAAGTGACAGGAGTAAAACAATTTGGTAGGTGTGTGAGGAAAAGAAATGAGATGTGTGTAGAAGAGAGGGATAGAAAAGAAAATAGTAAAAAACAAAAAGAAATAGGTGATGTAATGAGTAATGGAATTACGGTTTTTTTAGAAAGAGAGATGAATGATAAAAATATTTAAATATGATAAGTAATATAAATGGACAACATGAGAGAGAAGTAGAGAAAAGATAAATAGAGTTGATGACAACTAACAAGACATGAAGAACTCCTTGATATCAATTACAACAGATTTATTTCGATCATGCTAAAATGGTACATAGGTTCAATATTTCCAAATTATAATAATTGAACTGATGACAAAGGATGCTACACCATTATATATATATATATATATATATATATATATATATATATATAACTTTTCTTTTTTACAGAATATGTTTTCATCTGTAGGAGGATTATGAAGATGGAGATGAATTGTGAAGCTGGATTTATGTGTGCACAAGTCTCACGTATAGTGCATCAAACAGGTGGCTCGTGCACAGGAACCAATACCCGGGCTGCAAACCAAAAATAAATTTTGTTGACTATGAAAATGAAGATTATCTTATTTGTAATTCTGATTTTTAGACCTCCATTAATTGCTTCTTGATTTAATGTTAAAGGGGCGTAGAGAATATTCAATGTATATATGAAAATTGTAACAAATTAAAGGGTACTAAGATCTCCGGATCAATTCATCTTTATAAATAATTTTTATAGCCTGTACATTTGTTTATTTCGGTTCAGTTCAATATATGAACCTATATTTGCTCCCATTAACATGTTAATTATATTTAATTATATTCAAGGTTGGTAAGAATATAAGAGCACATTTATATAGATTGTGTTTGATGGTGCTTACCTGAAAAATCTTGTAAGTTTTGTTTATAATCTGCCTTGTGGAATCCAAGTTAATGTTATGCTATGTTTTTCATTTCATTTTTTCCTTTTGCAGACAAGATTTTGCAATAGAGTTCTTGGCTATCTTATTTTAGGCACTATTAGAATATTTTTCATAAAGGTTGAATATGTGCTTGAAGATTGCAATGAGGTGCTCATCAAAATCAACAAATTTGTCGTCAACAATGAAGGCTTATTCTATTGTTTGAGTAATACACTGTTAAGTGAAACAGAATTTGTGTGTAAAACTAAGGGAATAATTTTTAGCCTTACGTGAATAATGTTTCTTCCATTTTATCTATGCAAGTATTTTTGTTATTATTTATCTTCAGCTCTTCACTAATACTAGTGTATGCTCTTTCACTTCAATGTATATAGTTAGAAAGAGCATAAAGAGTGCAAAAGGCTTAGTTCGTTAACCTTTCCCAAGAGAATCCCATCGTACTTCACTTACTGCACACTGTGTAAAAAGATAGAGAGAATAATATACAATTTCCATTCTTCCTAATAGATTCTACAAGCCTTCCATGTAAGTTTTATTTTATCACTTTTTCTTTTTGTTTATAAACTCTTCTATCTTTACTAACATTGTTTTTCTCCAGGTTCATCCTTTGAGCTTCAATTCATATTCTCTAAAAATCAAATAAAAATGCCTAATTCCCTTTAGCTGCTGGCACTCCGCTAAGCCCTTCTCAATCCTCAGATTCCCTTAAAATTGTGGAAACTCCAAGGATGTTAGATGTACCTGAATGCTTCTAGCATTCCAAACTTTATAGAGATAAAATCTTTGTAGAATCTCTAGAAATGAACAAAGTGCCTAATTTGATGGACGAGGTAAAGAATAACTAAATGATGAAAATACTCTTTAACTTTCTAACAGACACACTGTGAGTGGGTTGCAATATATTCATAATTGTCTCCACATAAACTTGCATAAAGATAAACCATATTGTTGTTTGAGCTAGGAACTTTGAATTAGTATGAAACTTTAGATTCTAAGTTAGAGGAAACTTATCCTAGTACTAACCCTTTGTTTTATTATGTTTGTCTCAGGAAACAAATTCATTTGGAACTAACCAATCAGAATTATGTAAGAACTCTGGCAAATCTTCAGTTAAGTTTTATTAAAGTCTATGTTTTGCTTAATAGTGCATGATTTCTTTATTTTTTCTTTACAGTAGTTGGCTTTGGATTGTCGACAATTCAATTATTGTTTACAATACTGGCTTATGATGGTCTTCTTTGATGATGTACCAGAAAGTTGCAAGTTGCTTGCATCAGAGTTTTCTACGTGCAAGAAAACAAAGAGGGGAGGACACCACAAACTTTTCACAAGTTTTTGGAGGCCAGGAGTGGACAGAATCTGCACTACTGTTTTATGAAAAGTTTGGTGACTTCTGTAAAAAAATAAAATGTCGGGTGCCTATTTTTCTGATGGCAATGATGTGGAAATCTGACTTATGTTTTCTTGTCTTGCTACTCTTCTTGTTCTGTTGATGACATACTTTTGTTAAAGGATGAAAAATTGTTCTTAATAATAGTCAACTCTACTTTTATCTGAGTGGATATAACATGAAATTGTGGAATTATAATTGTCTAGTTGGTTCGTCAAAGAAAAATGATGTACATCTATAACTTTTTTTTAGGGTGATTGATGCCCTTTCATGCAATGCATCAACTTTGTTTGATTGGAATATAAGTATATAAATATGCAATGCAAGGCAATGGGGAACTTATGTCAATGACGTTGGTGACCAATGAATATTATACCCTGAAATCGATCATAAAAGTCAAAAGTTATGCCTGATCAAATGAAGCAATGGAAACCAATGAATCATGTTTCCATTGCATTTATTCAGGGTGGAAAAAAAATACAACGGAATGCTGTTTCCGTTGCATATATTTGGGGTGGAAAAAAATTAAAAATAGAAGGAAAATATGGTTTCGTTGTATAGTTTTAGAAAAAAAATCTTGTTATTGTTATTGGGTCTTGATTAGTCATTAGTGATATTCTTGGGCCTTAATGGACCTTGGTCAATCATCATGGGTTATACTTAGGATTTGTTGGATCTTGGTCAATCATTAGTGTTATACTTGGGCCTTGGTCAGTCATTAGTAATACACATTGGCCATGGTCAATCATTAGGGTTACACTTGGGCATTATTGGACATTCATTAATCATAAGTGCCATTGTTGGGCCTTGACTAATCATAAGGGCTACACTTGTGCTTTATTGGGCCTTGATTAGTCATTAATGATATACTTGGGCCTTGGTTTGTCATTAGCGTTATATTTGGATCTTATTGGGCCTTAGTCAGTCATTAGTGGTATACGTGGGCCTTAATTGCCTTGGCCAATCATCAGTGTTACACTTGACCCTTATTGGACCTTCATTAATCATAAGTGTTATTGTTGGGCCTTGATTAATCATAAATGCTATAGTTGGGCCTTAATTAGTCATTAATGATATACTTGGGCCTTGGTTAATCATTAACATTATATTTGGGTCTTATTAGGCCTTTGATTAGTCATCAGTGGTATACTTGGGTCTTGGTCAATCATTAGGGTTACACTTGGGCCTTAATAAGCCTTGGTTAATCATCTAGATTACAGTCGGGCCTTATTGAACTTTCATCAATCTTAAGTGCTACACTTGGGCTTTATTGAGCCTTCACTAGTCATTAGTGGTATACTTGGGCCTTGGTTATACTTGGGACATATTGGGACTTGCTTAATCATCAATCGGTATGCAACTACGATGTTTTGTTAACTAGTGACCAAAATAAATTCAGTCATTATTCGTAATTATTAATGACTGAATTAGAAACAGTCGCTAATCCAATTAACGTAATAGTTGCCTAATCAATCTCCAGGTTTTCTAGAATACATTTTAAACAATATTGCAATTGGATTAGCAACTATGCGGGTTGCTACCAAAACATTGATCGCCAATACAATCACTGATTTGGGCAAATAACAAATGATATTTTTAGTCTCTATTGGTCACCCACTTTTGTTGGTTGCTCATTTTGGTTTCTATTCATCATTTTCTAGGAGTGAATTATGATTAGTAGAATCCTTCATATGATTGTGAAATAGAACTGGATGTAGCTCAGATTAAGTGAACCAATATAAAATTGAGTGTTTTTGCTTCTCTCTTAAGGTATTTAAATTGTATCCTCTTATGCATATCCTAACACACTTAGACACACGAGTTTTTGTTAGAGATAGGGAGAGCTACATGAAGATAAAGCTTTCAAGCTTGAAGAAGTTTTTCCTTTTTACATGCCCAACTCATTAACTGACATTTGTATTGATTGTTGTATCTTAGTCTTTATCTTTCCATATGTACATCATGCATCATAATGTAGAGGTAGGGAGATTGTTTCTAAAGTTAGAAACTTGTTCAGTGCATTAAACTCTCTGTTTTAATTGATTACCAAGATATTCATAATAGATTGCACAAGTCTTTTGAGAAGCTTGCAGAGAGATCCTTGTTTTGGTTTAATCAATTACCAGCTATTTATAATCGATTACTTAGTTCAGTTGATACAATGTCTAGTTTTCATGAGTCTCTGCTTTAATCAATTACCAGGTGATCATAATCGATTACTTTGTTCTTGGAAGTGTTCCCAGAAGTGATCAAGGTTTCACGAAGAACATTTTAATCGATTGAAATGATAATCTAATTGATTACTTCTTTGAAATAATCGATTACATTAGAAATTTAATCGATTACAAGTAGTTATAATTGTTTTCTCTATAAATAGTCACCTTGTGTTCTCACTTTCAACGAATGAGAATAAGTGTTTTAGAATGAGTTTGTGTGACTCACAGATTCTAGTATTGATTTTTGAAGTGTTGAAGGTAAGAGTGAGTCGTTAACATCTTGTGAGATCAATAAGAGATCCATTTAATCAAGCATTGGTTCTTGCATTTGAATGACCAGGTTGTGTCTCTCCTTGACTTAAGTTTTCATATGTTTTTACATGTTGTTTAGCATATGCATGAGTATCTGAAAGATGCTAGAATAAGAATTTCTAGTTAGGGCTAAGGGTAGGTGTCTCTTAGGCTCTTATTCAAAAACAACCCTAGGGTTGGGTACCTTAGTCTCTTTTTCTAGGTAGGAACTAAGATTAATTGTGATTGCTTGTAAGAAATCAAAGTGCATGGTGGAAATATAATTCAGATTGAATTAGATAACTGAAGTAGCTTCTCTAGAGATATAGAACCAGTATAAAAATTAGTGCACTTCTTCTCTTGATCTTATCTTTCTCTCATTGTATTCTTGATCAATTTGTTGACTTTAAAGAAACTTCTTTTTCAAAAGAACTTTAACAATAGGATTTTGTGTAAGGGTGATTGATTACATGTTGATTTTTGTCAAAACTTTGTTTTTGATACGATCCTTGGTATCAAAAGTTTTTTTAAAACTCTGTTTTTAAGTTTGATTTGATTTCAAAACCAATTTACCCCTTACCCCCCTCTTGGTTTGTGAGTTCCATTATTTTTTTTCAGTTTGCATTTGGAGTACACCTTTGTGATGATATCCTTTTTATAGAATTGGACAATAGTGATTTTTTTTTAACAAATTTGTTTTTCTGTTCATTGAATAATACACTTGAAACTTAGTTCTTGACATTTTTGCTTGAGAAAATCACATCCCTTGCGAATTTTTTTTATTTTTATCTAACACACTATTTAACCCCCTGCCTTCTAGTGCGATATATGTTATTTCAAAAGAGTGTGAAGACTCACCACAACAAACCCCTTAGTCTGAGACCAAGAACACGTGCAAGAAACTGCAACAACGAGATTAGGTCCGAAGAGCATGAAGATTGAAGAGGATAGATCATTTGCAAGGAATGAAGACTCAACTATAGCGAGAATTGTCCTCACTATTACGAGATGGCGATGTGGTAGAAAAAATAACAACTTTCATTAAAGGAGCCTTTGTAACAAAATTTTGTAAGCCCCGGGATGGCACCCAATAGTTATTGTCTTGTCTAAAGAAAGTCAAATCCTGTGATCAAGCCTTTGAGTTATCTTGTTTTGGTTTTGCAAAGCAAGTCACAATCAAATCAATTAATAGAGTTTTCAAGCATTCTATGAGTTAAGGAGGTGACACAAAGTGAATTGGTCCCTAAGGAAGCCCTAAACCCGAAAGGGTTGTCGTCTAATGGGTACACGAAAGTGACGAAGTTGCTTTGACACTACTAGAAAATAGGCTTTTTATGTCGGTTATTAAAGACTTTCAACATTGGTTATTAACCGATGTTGAAACTACTGACATTAAAGTATCAAAATCAACATCATTTTTTTAAAAAACTAATGTTGTTTTACCAAAAAACAACATTGATTTTTATAAAAGTCGATGTTGTTTTCTTCTCATCAACATCGATTTTTTGAAAAACCGATGTTGTCAGGAAAGAATAACATCGGTTTTTCTAATAACCGATGTTGTTTTTTGGATTTTTTTTAATGTTCTATATGTTTTAATTACCAACCTATAATTATTCATATCATAACTTATCATTCAAAGTTTTAAAGTACGCATAAAATAAGCCATGCACCAAAATATACCGTGCACCAAGAATACTTATAAACATTTATAAACAAAATATACCATGCACCAAGAATATTTATAAACATTTATAAACAAAGTATACCACAAATGTGTTCAGGATGTTCCAATTCCCACAAAATATACCACCAAAACTTATAAACAAAAATTTACTAATTGATAATAGTATAGTATAATGTACTTTAGTTACAAACAAATTCAAAATAAAACAAAGTTAGAAGTTGCATCTAGGAACTCAAAGGCCTCCATCCATTTCCAATTTTTGCAGTCTTCTTCCAATGATTATAAATAATTCTGCACTCCGTAATCCCTTCCAAATTTAGATGGGTGAATTCTGCAACTTTCATAAATGAGTACATGGTACTCGACACATGCTAAAATTAACATTAAATTCATATTAGATATGTATATGATTTTAAAATTTGACAGACAGAGGATTGCTTAATTACTCACCAAAATACTGCAAGTTACTTTCTATTCACTCAGGAGGACTTTAAAAGTGATTGAGTTAGTAACTTGGCAGTGCAAGGAGTGCCATTTAGGATAAGCTTTTGGTTCAGAGCTACTTTTGAAGATGGTGAGGAAGAAAATACTCTGTCCAAAATGAGTCATGGTCACTTGATGATTTGCAACGAATCCATAAAAATGTCCGAGTTCTGTCCATCCAGCCAGTAGTGATGGAAGCTTGCTTGTGGGGCTTCTATGGAGGCTGGATCTTTGAGCTTTAATGAGGTCCTTTAATGGTGATTTTCCACCATGGAGATGCAGCAGAAGACAAAGGAAAAGAGGTGAAAGGAGGCGCCATCCACTAGAGAATAAGCCATGGAAGAAGGAGCTTCACCACCAAGATAAGCCTTGGATAAGAAGCTTGGAGAGGATGCTTCAATGGAGGAAAAAAAGAGGGAGAGAAAGAGAGAGGGGGGAGCACAAAATTGAAGGAAGAAAAAGGGAAAGAAGTTGAACTTTGAGTTGTGTCTCACAAGACTCTTATTCATCAAAGTTACAATAAGTGTTACACATGCTTCTATTTATAGACTAGGTACCTTCCTTGAGAAGCTTTCTTGAGAAAACTTCCTTGAGAAGCTTCTTAGAGAAAACTTTCTCGAGAAGCTAGAGCTTAGCTACACATACCCCTCTCATAACTAAGCTCACCTCCTTGAGAAGCTTCCTTAAGAAGATTCTTAAAGAAGCTAAAGCTTAGCTACACACACCTCTCTAATAGCTAAGTTCTCCTCATTGAGATGAGAAGCTAGAGCTTAGCTACACACCCCATATAATAGCTAACCTCACCCATATACCAAAAAACAAGAAAATACAAAAAAAGTCCCTACTACAAAGACTGCTCAAAATGCCCCGAAATACAAGGCTAAAACCCTATACTACTAGAATGGCCAAAATACAAGGCCCAAACGTAGGAAAAACCTATTCTAATATTTACAAAGATAAGCGGGCTCATACTTAGCCCATGAGCTCGAAATCTACCCTAAGGCTCATGAGAACCCTAGAGCCTTCCCTTGGATCTCTAGCCCAATCTACTTGGAGTCTTCTATCCAATGCCCTTGCGGGGTAGGATTGCATCAACTAGAGTTGGGTTCACCAGATTTTGGTTGCATGTGACATAGTGCATGTTAGCATTACCATCTAGTAGATGCCAAGTATGCTCTAGTTCATCCTTCCATCTTATAGCAAAGTGATGTAAGCTCCATTGTAGCTTGTTGGCCGAAGATCTTCTTCATCAATGGATTCCTCTGCTTCTTGGAAGATGAATGGCAGCGGAATGGAGAAAGGAAGAGAGAGTGGAGACGCCACTTCAAGGAGAAGATGAGTCTAGAAGAAGCTCACCACCATAGGAGGCCATGGATAAGAGCTTGGAGGAAGAAGGAGATGAATGAAGGGAGAGGGAGAGAAAAGCATGAAATATTGTGCTCTAAATGAGCTCTGAAATCTAAAGTTTTAATATTCAAATGATCAAAGTTCCAAAAAATACACACACATGGCCTCTATTTATAGCCTAACTGTCACACAAAATTGGAGAGAAATTTGAATTTCTATTCTAATTTGAAATTGAATTTGTGGAGCCAAATTTTGGATCCAAAATTTCACTAATTATGATTAGTGAATTTTAGCTATGGTTCAGCCCACTAATCCAAGATCAAGTCCAAGATTCTCCACTAAGTGTGCTTATGTGTCATGAGGCATGTAAAGCATGAAGGACATGCACAAAGTGTGACTATATGATGTGACAATGGGGTGTAGCAAGCAAATGCTCACCTCCCCCTCTAAAATTTAATTGGATTGGGCTTCTCCCAATTCAATTAAATTTATTTCCAACCACACACATAAAATATTCACTTAATGCATGTGAAATTACAAAACTACCTCTAATACAAAAACTAGTCTAGGTGCCCTAAAATACAAGGGCTGAAAAATCCTAAATTTCTAGGGTACCTTACCTATATTATGGATCCCTAAATACAAGGTCCAAAAATAATGAAACCTTAATCTAATAAGTACAAAGATAAGCGGGCTCATACTTAGCCCATGGGCCCGAAATATACCCTAAGGCTCATGAGAACCCTAAGGCCTTCTCTTGCATCTCTGGCCCAATCTTCTTGGAGTCTTCTATCCAATGCCCTTGCGGGGTAGGATTGCATCACAAAGGACCTACTAACTTCACCATAAGGCTACATTTAACAAGGAAACTAAATAATTAAGCACGTGCTTATATCATGTCATGTTTATCTGAGAATAGTCTTGAATATGAACAATGTTAAACATTTACTCTGGATTTTAGTTAATATTCATCATTGTCTTAGCCATTTCCTTTCTGTTCTATTGATCTTCATTCACTGTTTCTAAACTCCATTTACAATATTAAAGTTAATTACTATTAAAAATAAATATGCATGTCTACTTACTAGAAGTAAACCAAGAAATATGTGTTTGGTCGAGTAGATGCCATAGAGTTGAAAAACACAGTGCATATACCCATTTTTGAAAACCAAGAATGATATTCTTATTTTGAAAAAAAATGGGGGCCTAAGGCTGTGGCAGAATTCTCACACCAGCACAAAGTCCCATTAACAAGCATTTTCATGTTAGTAATATGCACAGAGTCTCATTATCAATATTTGTATATCTAGAAAATAACACATGTTTTCTGCAACATACATAGAAACAAGCATTTTCATGTTAGTAATACGCACATTAACAAGAAGCAATACGCACATCAAAACGAGAACTAGAAATCAACAAAACCAAGAAAAAAAGCCTAGCTAGGTCCCTTGTCACTAATCTAAATTTGTGGAAGAGGAAGAGGCATGGCTCTTGAACGTGATCTCATAGATTACCTCAACCAATCCACCTTGGATGGCCTTGACTTAACCATCTGCTTCTCCGAGGGCCCTTTATTGTTTGATCCAATATTGACCGGGGATGAGCCCTAACTTCCATAGGTCTTTGGTGAACGCAAGCAACAAAGGAAAGCTAGAGAGAGATAACCCTTTTCTAATATATATATATATATATATATATATATATAACCATTCTAATCTAAAGGCTTATATGCTCCACACCTTGGGTTGCCCAAGAGAGCCCGAGGGCATGATTTTATCTTAGTTGTAGTGGATAGGTTTTCTAATATGACACATTTTCTTCCCAACTGTAGCTAAACTTGGTAACCAAACTCTTTCTCGGCAGACTGGTGGAAGGGGTGACTATCGATTTCAATATCGATCTGTCACTGAATAAAATATGAATACATTAGATTTCGCTTACCATCACCATCAAAACCAAACACAAAAACAAGCATTTATAGAAGACTAACCTTTCATCATCGAGAATGAGAATGAGAGTGAGTAGAGCTGTGAGTGAGAGCGAGAAAGAGAGCACAAGAGTGATAGCAAGAACAAGAGTGCGAGAGTGAGAATGAAAGTCAGAGATGATAGCGGGAGCGAGAATGGTGTGGAGATAAGTGAGAGCGAGAACGAGAGCGAGAGGGATGAGTGAGAGCGTGAATGAGAGCGTGAAAGATGAGTGATAGTGAGAATGAGAGCGCGAAAGTGAGAGATGGTTCAGAATGAGCACGAGAAGAGGAAGAGACAGATTTAATTTAATTAACACGACGTCGGTTTTCCAAAAAACCAACGTTAACATAATTTTGTTAATGTTGGTTTTTGGATAAACCGATGTTAACATGAGTTCGTTAACATTGGTTTTTATAAATCGATGTTAACGAACTCATGTTAAAAAACCTATGTTAATGAACTCATTTTAACATCGATTTTTTCAAAAACCAACTTTAATGAACTCACGTTATTTACGAATATGCCACCGTGTTTTTGTTAGCATCAGTTTTTTCAAAAGCCGATGTTAACATAGTGATGTTATATCCATTGTTTCCATTAGTAATGACTACAAAACCATTCCTGTCTGTTGGAATGAATTGGATTATCGAGTTGAGGGATGCCCCATCTTCCCTTCACTCTCCTTTCACCGATAGGAACCTTGCTTGAGTCATCATAGTCTTTCTGACTTGGCATTGTCATTGTTCTTAATTCTTAGTAGAAAAACCATGTTTTCCCCGTTTTTTAGTTTTTGATCCATAGTTTTGTGATTCTTTTTCATGGATCAAGCTATGATCCATTGTAACTAACTTGAAGTTGTTGGAATTGAATGAAGTAGATTCAGAGTATGCGATTCTCCAATTTCTAATTCATTTCTCAGTTTATGCAATTATTTTCTACTTCTTTACTTGAATTCATGCAAAGGCGTGATCAACCTTGCTTAATGAGTTGAGTAGTGTTGGAAAACAAGTTCAATTCTATATCTGAATCAAGAATGTGTAGGAATCTAGTTTTTGGAATGAAATTAAGTTGTTACATTGCATTGTTTCTTTGTTCATACTCTAATTGCTAGGTTAGGTTTACTAAGGGATCAGGAATCTAATTTAGGAATTAAGAATCATTTACCTACGAAATTAGGATTTGATTACTTGTGTTCAAATTCAGAATATTATTGGAAATCGAATAGCATACAATGAATTTTATGGAATTCGAATCCAACACCACCTTTTTCAATTGATTTTTGCATTCTTCACTACATAACTTTATTCTAAAAACCAGAAAACATTTTCTTAATCGCTATAGTGAGAGCACTTTTTGCTAGAATGAAACCATCTTTTGGAATTGATAAAGAAAAACACTCTACTATTTCGCCACAATAGTTTCACAACTTATTTCACCAAAATTGCTCCCATGCTTCTTATTTTTCTTGCTCACTAAAAAAAACATGATTTAGCAAACAAATAGTTTGGTCGCTTAAACTGTTAGCGACCAAAATGACAACCGAATATTGTGCATCACAAAAACCCTAGTCACTAAGACATTCGCGACCAAATAATCATTCGGTTGCTATTTAGAAACTGAAATCTTCAGTGGCTGGTCCATAAAATTCAGTCGCTGCATATTTGGTTGCTGTTTTACTTAGCACTAAATCAATGACCGAAGAATTCTGTAGCTAAAAAATAATTAAAATTAAAATTAAAAATTTAAATATAACTCGGTCGCTAAGTCGGTCACTATCAAATATTTTTTGTTAAATAAAACTATGTGGCTGCTAATTAAGTTGCTAAAAAATAATTAATTTCAAAAATAAAAATAATGAAATACAATTCGGTCGCTAAGTCGATAACTATAAAATAATAAATTTTTAAAGGTTAAATTTCTCATTTGATTTCTATAGTTTCACGATTTGTACCTTTTAGTCCTTTTAGTTTAAAAGTGATTTTTTTAGTCCATATAGTTTACATTTTAATTCTCTTTTGGTCCTTATGGTTTTAAAGTGGTCTTTTTAGTCATTATAGTTTGTATTTTAATTCTCTTTTAGTCCCTATAGTTTGAAAGTGATTTTTTTAGTCCATATAATTTGTATTTTAATTATCGTTTAGTTCTTATTACAAAAAAAAAGTTATAAATATATTTAACTACAAATTAGTTATAAATTATCAACTATTTTTTATTACAAATTATCTTGGGAAAAATTAGTTACGAATTATTTGCTAATATTTTTGTAGTTAATTGTAATTGATAATATTACTGATATTTTGATGGTAAGGACTAAAAAGAAATTAAACTATAAAGTATAAGAAATAAAAAAAACCACTTTCAAACTGTAGGGACTAAAAGGGAATTAAAACACAAATTATAAATACTAAAAAAACCAGTTTTAAACTAGATGGACTAAAAGGGAATTAAAATGTAAACTATAGGGACTAAAAAAAACACTTTAAAATTATAAGGACAAAAATGTACAAATGATGAAACTATAAGGACTAAATTAGTAATTAAACTATTATTAAAATACATTTATAAAGAAATGCATTCGGTCGCTAATAAATAATTAATTTTAAAATATAAAATAATCGCTGTGTAGGTTTCTAAAGCTTTATAATGCACACCTTCCATCTACATCTTAGTATCACTCTAACACGTGCAATATTCCTACCACATGAAATCTACACTATAAAGTGCATCATCTCCTCTTGTTCTCACCAAATAGGTTATTAGACCCAGAGGTCCAAGACTGACTTTGTCCACACTTTATAATTATTTTTTATCTTGTTTGTATCTTTTTGTGCATGCTAGATCCATGAGCCAAGAATCAAAACCCCATTCATGGTCCTCCATTGCAGATCTACTCAGATGGAATTCGTTGACCATGTCTCATATTTCTTTGCCCTCTCTTTTATGCTTTGCCATATCGTTTGTTGTAACCATGGCCAATAAACATCTTCAACGACCATGATTTCTTTGATTAACTATATAAGGTAAAATTTCTACCTCTTTTGTTATTGTAAATTAACTCATTTATTAATAACAATTACATGATTAATTTGTATCGTCACTAAAAGACATGGTGAATACTCACACTAATCGATTTGATGTAGATCTAGTCATCTCTTTGCTAAATAGTTGGGGGAAGAATCCATACGTATTAGATATTTTGAGAAACTTATCAAGATAGAATTAGATTTAGGTAGACAATATATTGTTGGTAAATGAGAATCAATTTTTTACCAAGGTACAAAATGTGTCACCAAATTTCCAAATCATCTAATACTTTACAAAGTAACCATCATTGTTATAGTACCCATGATTTCTTTCAAGCTGCTCACCATAATTATTGTTGGTACCAAGAAATGGTTTATCCAAGTGGTACTAGACACGAATCCCTTAAGCATGTAGTAAAGGGTTTGAATCCTAACAAATGCATATATGGAGAAAATCTTGTTGAGAGGGAGATCCCACTTATGAGTGCCAACAGGTCCCTTGGAGGATATTAAAATCCCCTTGGCCGGAAGCAGATATACTTATTTGCAATCGTATGCAACAACAACAATTATTGTTGAGAAGTCTTACAGTCATTGCGAATAGCCAATTAGCTGCCAACAAAATGATGTTATTTTAAGAGTTTATTCTTCTGTGAAATCATTTTAAGATTTGTGATATATGCTATTGTTTTGCCATTATTTTCATTTCATTTTTACCTTCTGCAGACAAGATTTTGCAAGAAATTGATGTTGTATCCTATAGAGTGCTTGGCTAACTTCTTTTTGGCACTATCAGAATATTCTATAAAAAGGTTGAATATGTGCTTGAAGATTGTAATGAGGTTCTCGTCAAAATCAACAAATTTGTCGTCAACAAAGAAGGCTTAGTATGTGTGGAAACATTGTGTATGCCTGTTACTATACCAGAAAGATTTGAGTTGGATGCTTTTGAGTTAGATGAACCTGAAGATGCTGGAAGGTATGCTTTTATTAGGTTAGACTTTAGAAGCCTAATGATTATGTAATTTTCTTCATACTGCTTCTCTGGAAGAAATTATGCTTAGAGACAAAGATATTAGAATTGTTTCACTATTTTACTTTTATAGTAAATGTAATCTTATTCTATTGTTTGAGTAATACACTTTTAAGTGAAACAAAATTTGTGTGTAAAACTGAGGGATTTGGGCTGTTTTCTAAGGAGAAGGTATGCATTCCATAATAATTATAAGTGGTACAAGAATAATGTTTCTTCCATTTTATCTATGCAAGTATTTTATGTTTATTGTTTATCTTCAGCTCTTTAGTAATACTAGTATATGCTGTTTAATTTCAAGGTATATAGTTAGAAAGAGCATAATTAAAGAGTGCAAAAGACATAGTTCGTTTCCCTTTCCAACAGAATGCCACCATACTTTACTTACTGCACACTGTACAGAGGCAGAGAGAATCTCCCATTACTTACTGTGCACTATGTAAGTTTGATTTGATCACTTTTCTTTTTCTTTTTGTTTATAAACTCTTCTATCTTTACTAACATTGTTTTTCTCCATGTTCTTCCTCTGACCTTCAACTCCTATTCTCAAAATAAAATGAAAATGCGTAATTCCCTTAAGCGGTTGGCACTCCCCTAATCCCTTCTCAATCTTCAGGTTGCCTTGAAATTGTGGAAACTCCAAGGATGTTAGATGTACCTGAATCTCAGGATTTTGACATTCCAATTTTTATTGAGATAAAATCCTTTTGGAATCTCCCGAAACAAATGAAGTGCCTAATTTGATGGATGAGGTAAAGAATAACTAAATGATGAAAATACTCTTTGACATTCTGACAGGCACACTATGAGTGGTTTGCAATACATTCATAATTGTCTCCACGCAAATTCGCATAATGAAACACCATATTGTTGTTTGATCTAGGAACTTTGAATTGGTATGAAACTTTAGATTCTAAGATAGAGGAAACTTATCCTAGTACTAACCCTTTGTTTCATTATGTCTGTCTCAGGAAACAAATTCATGTGGAACTATATAACCAATCAGAATTATGTAAGACCCCTTGCAAATCTCCAATTAAGTTTTATTAAATTCTATGTTTTGCTTAATAGTGCATGATTTCTTTATTTTTTCTCTTTAGTAGCTGGCTTTGGAAAGTTGTCAGTTTGATTATTGCTTACAAGATTGGCTTATGATGGTCTTCTTTAATGATGTACCGGAAAGTTGCAAGTTGCCTACTTCAGAGTTTTCTGTGTGCAAGAAAACAAAGAGAGGGGAATATTGTAAACTTTTCACAAGTTTTTGTAGGCCAGGCACGGAAAGAATCTGCACTGCTATTTAATGAAAAGTTTGGTGACTTCTGTAAAAAAAAAAGTTTGGTGACTAATTTTCTTATGGCAGTGATGCAGAAACTTGAGTTATGTTTTCTTGTCTTACTACTCTGCTTTTTCTGTAGATGACATACTTTGTTAAAGGATGAAAAATTGTTCTTCATAACTATCAATTCAACTTTTATCTGAGTGATGATAACAGGAAAATGTGGAATTGTAGTTGTCCAGTCGGTTTGTTTGTCAAACAATAGTGATGTACTTCTATAACTTTTTTTAGGGTGATCGATGCCCTTTCAGTTAATGGATCAACTTTGTCTGATTGGAATATAAGTACATAAATCTCCAATGCAGCGTGGAAATTATGTTAGTCCTTTTGCTCTTTCTTAGCAATCATATTTTGTAGCAGCAGAATAATTCAAGCATGCTTAATTATGAACTTCTTATGTGATAGCCTACCAAAAAGTATATTCATCTTGATGCTATAATTTGTATCAATTAATTCCTTTTAAGTTATCCTTAACTATATATTCTCATACCTGTACAGCCTCAGGATTTTTCTCATTCCGGTGTGATTCACTTGAGGTATTACAGACATCAAGAAAATAAGAAAAGAAGCAGGGAATGAAGGAAGACAAAAAGAAAGAGTGTATAATGGAAAAAGACCGGGACATCATGATAAAACAAAAAAAAAAAGGTAGTCATTGATATTTAAATGAAGTTAATTTATCTGACAGACACAATATCCTTTCCCATGATGGGAGACATATTACACTCTTCCACGATAGCCTTGATGTACCCATGGACCAAACTCATTAAATCTGTGAGTTACCCAGATTAGGCTAGGAAAAAAACCACATTGAATGCTCTACTTGTTTTAACGCTTGTGGCACATCCTGATTATTGGTTAAACCTATGGTGTACAAGCTATGACCCTTACGTACATACCTATGGTTATTATATTTGGTATCTAGACATTTAAAAATATCATGATATCGGTCCTTTAATTTCTTTCCCCTCGTTAGTCACTCAATAATTTAATTTTCCAGTAAATTATTTTGTCAATATTTTAAAAAGGAATTCTTGTTCATATTTATCCTATTTGACTCAAATACGATTATTTTAGGTGAGAGATACAAGGGATATTTAAAATGAAAGTTAAAAAGTAAAAGAAGACTAATAACAAAAAAGTAAGAGGCTTATTTAGTAACAAATTAAAATTTTGAAAACTTCTTTAAAAGACAAATAGTTTAAAACATCTTTCTAGAAATAGTTTAAACTTCTTTGAATAGATTCTCAAGTCTACTTTAGGCCTAAATATGCTTTTGGTCACTGTAAATTAATGTTTTTTTGGTTCCTGTAAGTTCATTTTTCTAATTTTAGTCCTTGTTCGCTCTTTTTCAATTTTTGTTTCTGTAAGATATTGTGCTCATTTTTGTTCCTACTGTAAGATATTTTGTTCATTTTTGAAAAACATAAACTTACAAGGATTAAAAATGAGTAAAAAACTTATAGGGACCAAAATTGGAAAAGCATAAACTTATTATAAGGACTAAAATTAGAAAAATGAGCACAGTGACCAAATATCAAAAAACACAAACTTAAAAGGACCAAGAACATATTTAGGCCTCTACTTATTATATGAATTTTCCATAAGGAACAAATTTTGAGCCAAAACAACAAGCACACTTCCATTCTCACTTCTTTTTATTTTTCGTGTCAACTTGTATGATTTTTCTTATTTTTTTTATTTTATCCAAATCACTTGGTTCTTTTTATATAATTTTTGTCTAGATGCCTAGAAAATTCAGTAAAAAGTTCAACTCAAAATTCACAGTGACCAATTCCCAGTAATTTTTATAAGTTCGTATGTTCAAGCTGCCTGCACCCGCGATTTCAGACTTTTAATTTTTTAAGCATGGTATATTGATTTCCTTTGGTTTACTTTCAACTTTCCTATGTATGTTAAATTCACTAGGCCTATTTACCACAGCTTTAGGAGTTCAACATTTACTTAGGATCAAAATTTCAGCCAGCAATTCAATCACCAAAACTCAAATTCACAATAGACATAATCATAAGAAAACCTAAAAGTTCAAGAAAAGGTTCACAATTAAAGACTCTCTAAGAATTATGCATGAACATGTTAAGGACTAATTAACATGCAAGATTTGACTCAAATAAAATTATAGGCTAAAAAAAATTCATACACTCATGAAGAAATGAGTAAGACAAAGAAACAAGAAAAATAAAATTCAACGCAACATAAGGAATCTTATGTGACAAGTTTCATGACTAGACATGACTTTTATGACAAAACTACAATAGGTGAATATGTCATTCTAGATTTTTGAGGTTTTCTTCTACTTTAATGTTTTTGTAAGAATTTTATGGTTTAGGTTTCAGCCAAAATAATTGACAATATAAAACTCAAAGGAACCTAAACTGAACACAATTCATGGTTCAAGAACAAGAACAAGGAATTTGAACCATAGAAAATCAAATTTAGCTTCTATAGCAAGCTTAATCGGTGGAACTTCTAAAAAATTATGTTAACAACATTCAGCACAAGACACGTGAGGAGATACATGGAGAGAAACGAAGAAACAACAATGGAGGAGAAAGTAAAGCTGAAAACTAATGGAGCTTTAAGGAGCACCTACTTGAAGCTCTTGTGCTCTGATACCACTTGTTGGAAGCTTACTTATGAAGCTTCTATGGAGGCTGGATCTTTGAGGTTCAATAAGGTCCTTCAATGGTGATTTTTAGCCATGGAATTGCAGCGAAAGATAAAGGAGAAGAGGTTAGAGGAGACGTCATCCACAAGAGAATAAGCCATGGAAGGAGAAGCTTCACCACCAAGAGATTGCCTTGGATAAGAAGCTTAAAGAGGAAGCTTCAATGGAGGAAGAGAAAACGAGAGAGAGAGGGGGGGGGGGGGGGCGAGGTGTGGGAATTGAAGAAGATTAGAGAGAGAAGTTGAACTTTGAAGTGTTTCTCACAAGTTTTTCATTCATCAAAGTTACGACAAGTGTTACGCATGTTTTTATTTATAGCCTAGCACATGGGAAGCTTCCTTGAGAAGCAAGGAAGGTAGCTTCCTTGGGAAGCAAGGAAGAAAGCTTTCTTGAGAAGCTAGAGGGGGGCAACTCACACCCCTCCAATAGCTAAGATCACCCACTTGCCAAAATACATGAAAATACAAAAAAGTGGCAAATTTAAAAATAAGTTGTATGGTAGGACGTAATCATCACCTTTTATATACATTTAAGACTAAACCAGAATTTTTATTTTTTTCAAAAATTACATTATCGATGTAAGAACGAAGGTGGTCCTATAAAAAAAACAAGGTGACTATTTATTCAATGACTTAGTTATTTCCTACTACAACTATTTCCTTTAAGGTTGGGTTTACCTATCCAAAATAAATAAAAACTAAAATACTATTCTGTTTCAGTTTGAAAGTTTTCTATCTCCACGGGAAATTATTTATTAAAACTAAGCCCAGAAGCAATTCCAGCAGGTCGTGCAAAGTGAAAAGTTATATATCTAACATTTGATATATTCCGCTGTACGTTCATATCTTCGAACATTTCTATGTCATTGGATTACTTTAGTTGTATATGAAAACAAGTCACACGACACCAACAATTAATATAATTTCGGGTTGCAATAATCTGAGTCTTTGATTAATTGTGGACAGGACCAATCAGAAATAGTCTCTAATCCCTTCATAAAATATCAATTTTCCACCTACTACCTCTGGTGACCATGTTTAAACTTGTAACAGTTCCTCAAGCTAATAAAAGATTAGTTAATAAATGAAGTAATATTTTAAATATTTAATAAAACAGTTATCACTAAGTCTATGAAACTGAGACACAGTCTAAACTGATCTGTGATTGAATTAAAAGGCTTCCCATTATAAAATAATAAAATAGACGCGGTAATACCGAAACACTTGCTTTTTCCTGTAGAGCGTCTACTACTACGTCTACACATTGATTAGGCACGCATGTAGTTGTTAAGGAATGATTCCTCATCAAATAAATAATTAATTACGGTCAAGATAAAATGCAAACCAATTCAATGCTTCATACTTATAAATAGCAATCAGCAAGCTCTACATAAATCACAATTCAATCATCACAAGCAATTACATATAGCACAATTGTTTAAGAGTGTATTACTAAGGAAAAACAATGAAAGTTGTGTACTTCCTTGTTGCCATCTTGGCTTTGACATCCTCTCTTGTCTCTGCCTATGATCCTAGTCCTCTGCAAGATTTCTGTGTGGCAGCCAAAGAAAAAGATGGTGGTATGTAAAAACATTAATCCTTGTACCATTGGCATCATATATATAGACGTTGTCTAGAATTATTGTGATTGATGATTTTTATTAATTAAGACCTTTTGCCTTGTATTTGTAGTGTTTGTGAACGGGAAATTTTGCAAGGACCCTAAGCTTGTCAAAGCTGAAGATTTCTTCAGACATGTAGAACCGGGGAAGACTGACAACCCAGTAGGTTCAAACGTGACTCAGGTGTTTGTTGATCAACTACCGGGACTAAACACGCTTGGCATAGCTTTGGCTCGCATAGATTTTGCACCAAAGGGTTTGAACGCTCCCCACACTCACCCTCGCGGCACTGAGATCCTTATAGTCCTTGAGGGTACTCTTTATGTTGGATTTGTGACTTCCAATCAAGATGGAAATCGCCTCTTCACCAAAGTGCTGAACAAGGGTGATGTGTTTGTGTTCCCAATTGGTCTGATTCATTTCCAATTGAATGTGGGATATGGCAATGCTGTTGCCATTGCTGGCCTTAGCAGTCAAAATCAGGAGCTATCACTATTGCAAATGCTTTGTTTAAAGCTAATCCGCCTATTTCTTCTGAGGTTCTCACCAAAGCTTTCCAGGTGGACAAGACTATAATCGATTATCTTCAAAAGCAATCTTGGTACGACAACAATAACTAATTTGGGAGTATGGAGGATCATTTCGCACTGTCTAGTTATTGGATAATTGATTACTTTAATTATCATTTCAGTCACGCCATACATTAGACCTAATAAATAAAACCTTTGTGGATTATAATTTTTTACATATAATATTTGTTCTGTTTGGAGTTCGATTTGGTTAATACTTGCCCTACGCGTCTGCTACCACAGGCATATTCAGTTAGGCTGGATTTAGGTAACAGGTAGAAGATATTTTCAGGTAACAAACATATTAATTAATACCCTAAGTCACCCATAAATTGTCCCTTCATTGAAGTCTGCCTAGTCCACCATACTACATACCCTTAAAGGCCAAAGCATTTACAACGGTGTTTACAATTTAAACCTAAAGTTCAGCAAGAGAAAGGATAAGTTTGAAAATTAACTGACTATTAATTGTCTCATGAAGTGAGACAAAATCTTAACAGTTAGTATTTAATTTAACGAATAGATTGTTAGATATTAATTAGAAAAATAATAATAACAAGTTTTATGAGCCTTAAATTGTGGAAGATGAAAGTTGTATGGTTGTAAGTTACAAAGTCTTGAATAAGTAATTATGTGAGCATTTAGTATTCTTGAATAAGCAAATTATGTGAGTGGTCACTCTATTTTAGTATAAATAGGGGATCATACTCTTGTATTTTGTGTGCCAAATGAAAGAAAATCTTCTTCTTCTTCCAACAAAGGGGCATCAGAGCTTGAGTTCTAGAGTGTTGAGAGAGAAACACTTTGTGAGTTGAGAGATGACAAGCAATGGCTTGAGTATGTTTCAATTCCCTCGTCTTACCAAAGAGAATTATGATAATTGGTGTCATCGCATGAAAGCCTTGTTAGGTTCTCAAGATGCATGGGAGATTGTAGAGAAAGGTTATACCCAACCTCAAAATGAGGCTATTTTGTCACCAAATGAGAAGGAGACTTTGTTGAAGTCGAAGAAGAAGGATCAACAAGCACTTACTTTCATTCATCAAGGTTTGGATGAAGCTATGTTCGAGTTGGTGTCAAATGCAACCACATCCAAAGAAGCATGGGAGATTTTGAAAACCTCCCTTGAAGGTGTTGATAAGGTAAAAAAGGTGCGCCTACAAACTCTACGTAGAGAGTTTGAATCATTGCATATGAAGGAATCCGAATCTATCTCAGATTTTGGCAACAAGGTGTTGGCTATTGTGAACCAAATGAAGCGTTATGGAGAAAATATGGAAGATGTTCGTGTGGTGGAAAAGATCCTTCGCTCCTTAATCGCTAAATTTGATTATGTGGTTTATGCTATTGAAGAGTCTAAGGATTTAGACTCAATGACCGTAGACCAATTGATGGGTTCTCTTCAAGCCTATGAAGAAAGGTTCAATAGAAGACATGATGAGCCATTGGAGCAAGTCCTCAAAGCCAAAGCTTCTTTGAAAGAAAATGGAGGAGAAAGTAGTCAAAAAGCATGTGGACGTGGAAGAGGACGTGGTCGTGGACGTGGTCATGGCCAAGGAAGAGGAGGAAGAGGAGATCATGATAATTTTGACAATAATGAATGGAGGAGTCATCAATCCACTAGAAGTCGTGGAAGAGGAAGAGGAAGAGGTAGAAACAATTATGAAAAAGCATATGAAAGGAGGTATGATAAATCTATTGTTGAATGTTTTAATTGTCATAAATATGGCCATTACTCTTGGGAGTGTAGAAGAAATGTTGAAGAGAAGGTCAATCTTGTTGATGATAAAGAAGATAAAGAAGTTGAAGAGTCAACACTACTACTATCACTTAATAATGGTAAGAAGGAAGACAAATGCTTATGGTATCTTGACAATGGAGCAAGCAATCACATGTGTGGATGCAAAGAGAAATTTGTGGAACTTGATGAGAAGGTGAAAGGAAATGTTTCTTTTGGAGATTCTTCCAAGGTGCAAATCCAAGGAAAATGTACCATTTTAATTTCTTTAAAAGATGGTGCTCACAAATTAATCACGGATGTTTACTATGTTCCTAAACTAAAAAGCAATATTTTGAGTTTGTGACAACTTGTTGAAAAGGGGTATGAAATTCATATGAAAGTTTGTTGTTTATGGCTTCGAGATCAAAATTCTAATTTGATTGCCAAGGTGTTTATGTCAAGAAATAGAATGTTCACTTTGAACATTAAAACCAATGAAGCAAAATGTTTGAAGGCTAGCATAAAAGATGAATCATGGTGTTGGCATATGAGATTTGGGCACTTGAATTTTGAAGCACTAAAATCCTTAGGAGAGGAGAAGATGGTGAAAGGGATGCCTCACATCAACCATCCTAATCAATTGTGTGAAGCATGTCTCCTTGGAAAGCATGCAAGAAGGAGTTTTCCAAAAGAAGCTAATTCAAGAGCAAAGGAGCCTCTCCAACTTGTTTACACCGATGTGTGTGGCCCAATCAATCCTCCTTCATGTGGTAACAATAAATATTTCTTGCTTTTTATTGATGATTATAGTAGAAAGACTTGGGTTTATTTTCTAAAGCAAAAATCTGAGGCATTTGTAGCTTTTAAAAATTTTAAAGCTCTTGTGGAAAAGGAGAGTGGTTATGTAATCAAAGCTCTAAGATCTGATAGAGGTGGCGAATTCACATCAAAAGAATTTAATGAATTTTGTGAAAAATATGGAATTCGTCGCCCTCTAACGGTTCCTAGATCTCCACAACAAAATGGGGTAGCGGAGAGAAAAAATAGAACTATTCTTAATATGACTAGATGTATGTTGAAGGCTAAAAATATGCCAAAGGAATTTTGGGCCGAAGCTGTTGCATGTGCCGTTTATTTGTCCAATCGCTCCCCAACAAAGAATGTCAAAAATCAAACACCACAAGAAGCATGGAGTGGAGTGAAGCCAAGAGTTGATCACTTGAGAGTATTTGGGAGCATTGCATATGCTCATGTACCCGACCAAGGAAGATTCAAGCTTGATGATCGGAGTGAGAAACATGTGTTCATTGGCTATGATGCAAGCTCAAAAGGCTACAAATTGTACAATCCAAACAATGGAAAGACAATTGTGAGCCAAGATGTTGAGTTCTATGAAGAAGGCACATGGAATTGGGAGGAGAAAGAAGACACTTATGATTTTTTCTCGTACTTTGAAGAAATAGATGAAGAAGCCTTGACTCCAAATGATTCAACTCCAGCACTTTCACCAACTTCTTCAACCAATGAAGCCTCATCATCTTCCGAAGGGAGTTCAAGTGAAAGGCCAAGAAGAATGAGAAGTATTCAAGAATTATATGATGAAACTGAAGTTATAAATGATTTGTTTTGTCTTTTTGTTGACAGTGAACCCTTAAACTTTGATGAAGCAATGAAAGACAAAAGGTGGAGACAATCCATGGAAGAAGAAATCAAAGCCATTGAGAAGAACAACACTTGGGAGTTATCAAGCCTTCCCAAAGGTCATGAAGCAATTGGAGTCAAATGGGTGTTCAAAATCAAGAAGAATGCAAAAGGAGAGGTTGAGAGACACAAAGCAAGACTACTAAAGGTTATAAGCAACAATATGGAGTTGATTATGATGAAGTGTTTGCACCGGTTACCCGCATGGAAACCATTCGTCTTCTTATTTCCTTAGCAGCTCAAATGAATTGGAGAATTTTTCAGCTTGATGTAAAATCGGCATTTCTAAATGGCTATCTTGAAGAAGATGTCTATGTTGAACAACCAATGGGTTTTGTCATCGAAGGTCAAGAAGGAAAAGTCTTGAAATTAAACAAGGCATTGTATGGTCTAAAGCAAGCACCGAGGGCATGGAATACTCGCATTGACAAGTACTTCCAAGACAATGGGTTTGTTCGTTGTCAAAATGAGTATGCTCTTTATGTTAAAACTTTTAATAATGGTGATGTCTTATTTATTTGTCTTTATTTGGATGACCTTATCTTCACCGGCAATAACCCAAATTTGTTTGAAGACTTCAAGGAGTCCATGTCTCGTGAGTTTGATATGACAGATATGGGACTCATGTCATATTACTTGGGAATGGAAGTGAAGCAAACGGAGAATGGTATCTTTGTCTCACAAGAAAGGTACACAAAAGAAGTGTTGAAGAAATTTAATATGCTTGATTGCAATCCCGTGAACACACCTATGGAAGGTGGCTTGAAGTTATCAAAGTTTGATGAAGGAGAGAAGGTAGACTCCACGATCTTCAAGAGTCTCGTGGGGAGTTTAAGGTATCTAACCAATACAAGGCCCGATATTCTATATGCGGTGGGAGTTGTGTGTCGCTTTACGGAGGCTCCTACCTCTCCTCATTTAAAAGCCGCAAAAAGAATTCTTCGTTACTTGAAAGGTACAATTGATTTTGGATTGTTTTATTCTCCCTCCAATAACTATAAGCTTGTGGGATTTTGTGATAGTGATTTTGCCGGAGATGTTGATGATAGAAAAAGTACTACCGGATTTATATTTTTTATGGGTGATTGTGTTTTTACATGGAGTTCTAAGAAGCAAGGCATTATGACACTTTCTACTTGTGAAGCCGAGTATGTTGCTGCAACTTCTTGCACATGTCATGCCATTTGGCTAAGAAGATTGTTGGAGGAACTTCAGTTGTTGCAAAAGGAAAGCACAAAGATCTATGTTGATAATAGATCTGCACAAGAGCTTGCCAAGAATCCAGTGTTCCATGAACGAAGTAAGCATATAGATACAAGGTATCATTTCATTAGAGAGTGCATTACAAAGAAAGAAGTAGAATTGACTCATGTGAAAACTCAACATCAAGTTGCGGATATTTTCACCAAGCCTCTCAAATTTGAAGATTTTCGAAGATTGCGAGCAAGACTTGGTGTGCAGAAGAATTTTCCAATTAAGGGAGGATGTTAGATATTAATTAGAAAAATAATAATAACAAGTTTTATGAGCGTTAAATTGTGGAAGATGAAAGTTGTAAGGTTGTAAGTTACAAAGTCTTGAATAAGCAATTATGTGAGCATTTAGTATTCTTGAATAAGCAAATTATGTGAGTGGTCACTCTATTTTAGTATAAATAGGGGATCATACTCTTGTATTTTGTGTGCCAAATGAAATAAAGTCTTATTCTTCTTCCAACATAGATTCCCCAACACTATGAAATTAAATGATGGATTTGTTATTTTTAGTTATTGATATTTTTAAAAAAAAAATAAAAATAGAAATTTAATTTATATATAAGAGATATTTCAAATGAGAAATAAAAAGAATTAATTTTAACCATACAGTTAAAAAATTTCAATGATTGAGATTATAAATTAATATTAACAAGTCACCTGATTTTCAATTTCCATATATCTCCTTCCTTCTTTCCTTTCTGACCCACTTGAGAAGAATTTCAAATTAATTTTTCTTTGCCTTTTTGCCTTTTTGTTTGTCGATCAATCGGAATCTCATTTGAGAAAGATTTCAAATTAATTTATCACACACTCTCTTTTTGTTTTCCCTTTTTGTTTTGTTTTTTATTTGTTCTATGGCTGCTGCTAGTTCTCTGGAATCAAATTCCTCTAAATCAATTCTCTTACTAAAAATAAAAAATTAAGCACTGATTATAGAACATGCCACTTAATGGATAGAAGAAAAAGGATATTGCCGAAATTCAGAGTATTATTCTCTAATTTCACAGATTAAAAACTAACACTTTGAAAATTGGAAGGATAATTCATAATTGTTTGAAGGAAGGCATAAGAAACTTAAACAGGAAACGGTATTGCGTGCCAAAGAAGGTGAAGACAAAGAAGAGAGAAAAAGAGTGCATGAATCTTAACCCTCCCATGCTTCTCCACCACAACAGAACGGTGTTTGTAAAAACTACATCGGTTAAGCAAAACTGAAATGTTATAAAGATTCATATCAAAAAACACTCAATGATATTAGAAAAAATTCTAGAAAAACACATGGTAACTTGTTAGAGAAAAATGTCCTGTTGATTTATTTTTGTCTTGGTAGTAGTTAATTTAATTATCGAATATTACAATAAGTTTTTTTAAAAGAGTTAAGTAGCGATAAGGTATTTTAATCCTTAAAAGATATTTTATCCTCGAAATTTACTTGAACCAAACAGTTCTGGACAAGACTTCCTCATCCTACACTCCACCTACTAATTTGCATTGAGCAGTAGTTCCTCCTCAAACAATCTTCATCAAAGGAATCACCTCCCCTCTTTGCCGTCTCACCTTTCAATCTTCGACTTCAAGAAGACAACGTCTCATCAGTCAAGTTCTTTTTACTTGAATATTGCCCAACTCGATCATATGTGATGGAGAATCATGAACATACTTCAAAGTTTATAAAAATGAAAGACACTATGAATATTTAAAAGTGACAGGAGTAAAACAATTTGGTAGGTGTGTGTGAGGAAAGGAAATGAGATGTGTGTGTAGAAGAGAGGGATAGAAAAGAAAATAGTAAAAAACAAAAAGAAATAGGTGATGTAATGAGTAATGGAATTACGGTTTTTATAGAAAGAGAGATGAATGATAAAAATATTTAAATATGATAAGTAATATAAATGGACAAGATGAGAGAGAAGTAGAGAAAAGATAAATAGAGTTGATGACAACTAACAAGGCATGAAGAACTCCTTGATATCAATTACAACAGATTTATTTCGATCATGCTAAAATGGTACATAGGCTCAATATTTCCAAATTATAATAATTGAACTGATGACAAAGGATGCCACACCATATTATATATATATATAACTTTTCGTTTTTACAGAATATGTTTTCATCTGTAGGAGGATTATGAAGATGGAGATGAATTGTGAAGCTGGATTTATGTGTGCACAAGTCTCACGTACAGTGCATCAAACAGGTGGCTCGTGCACAGGAACCAATACCCGGGCTGCAAACCAAAAACAAATTTTGTTGACTATGAAAATGAAGATTATCTTATTTGTAATTCGGGTTTTTAGACCTCCATTAATTGCTTCTTGAGTTAATGTTAAAGGGGCGTAGAGAATATTCAATGTATATATGAAAATTGTAACAAATTAAAGGGTGCTAAGATCTCCGGATCAATTCATCTTTATAAATAATTTTTATAGCCTGTACATTTGTTTATTTCGGTTCAGTTCAATATATGTACCTATATTTGCTCCCATTAACATGTTAATTATATTTAATTATATTCAAGGTTGGTAAGAGTATAAGAGCACATTTATATAGATTGTGTTTGATGGTGCTTACCTGAAAAATCTTGTAAGTTTTGTTTATAATCTGCCTTGTGCAATCCAAGTTAATGTTATGCTATGTTTTTCATTTCATTTTTTCCTTCTGCAGACAAGATTTTGCAATAGAGTTCTTGGCTATCTTATTTTTGGCACTATTAGAATATTTTTCATAAAGGTTGAATATGTGCTTGAAGATTGCAATGAGGTTCTCATCAAAATCAACAAATTTGTCGTCAATAATGAAGGCTTATTCTATTGTTTGAGTAATACACTGTTAAGTGAAACAGAATTTGTCTGTAAAACTAAGGGATTTGGGTTGTTTTCTCAGGAGAAGGCATGCATTCCATAATAATTTTTAGCCTTACGTGAATAATGTTTCTTCCATTTTATCTATGCAAGTATTTTTGTTTTTATTTATCTTCAGCTCTTCACTAATACTAGTGTATGCTCTGTCACTTCAATGTATATAGTTAGAAAGAGCATAAAGAGTGCAAAAGGCTTAGTTCGTTTCCCTTTCCCAAGAGAATCCCATCGTACTTCACTTACTGCACACTGTGTAAAAAGATAGAGAGAATATTATACAATTTCCATTCTTCCTAATAGATTCTACAAGCCTTCCATGTAAGTTTTATTTTATCACTTTTTCTTTTTGTTTATAAACTTTTCTATCTTTACTAACATTGTTTTTCTCCAGGTTCATCCTTTGAGCTTCAACTCCTATTCTCTAAAAATCAAATAAAAATGCCTAATTCCCTTTAGCTGCTGGCACTCCGCTAAGCCCTTCTCAATCCTCAGATTCCCTTAAAATTGTGGAAACTCCAAGGATGTTAGATGTACCTGAATCTCAAGCTTCTAGCATTCCAAACTTTATAGAGATAAAATCTTTGTAGAATCTCTAGAAATGAACAAAGTGCCTAATTTGATGGACGAGGTAAAGAATAACT
Organism: Glycine max; assembly: GCF_000004515.6. Classification (NCBI taxonomy): domain Eukaryota; kingdom Viridiplantae; phylum Streptophyta; class Magnoliopsida; order Fabales; family Fabaceae; genus Glycine; species Glycine max. The sequence continues at coordinate 11,693,753 of NC_038255.2, forward strand.
AAATGATGAAAATACTCTTTAACTTTCTAACAGACACACTGTGAGTGGGTTGCAATATATTCATAATTGTCTCCACACAAACTTGCATAAAGATAAACCATATTGTTGTTTGAGCTAGGAACTTTGAATTAGTAAGAAACTTTAGATTCTAAGTTAGAGGAAACTTATCCTAGTACTAACCCTTTGTTTTATTATGTTTGTCTCAGGAAACAAATTCATTTGGAACTAACCAATCAGAATTATGTAAGAACTCTGGAAAATCTTCAGTTAAGTTTTATTAAAGTCTATGTTTTGCTTAATAGTGCATGATTTCTTTATTTTTTCTTTACAGTAGTTGGCTTTGGATTGTCAACAATTCAATTGTTTACAATATTGGCTTATGATGGTCTTCTTTAATGATGTACCAGAAAGTTGCAAGTTGCTTGCATCAGAGTTTTCTACGTGCATGAAAACAAAGAGGGGAGGACACCGCAAACTTTTCACAAGTTTTTGGAGGCCAGGAGTGGACAGAATCCGCACTACTGTTTTATGAAAAGTTTGGTGACTTCTGTAAAAAAAATAAAATGTCGGGTGCCTATTTTTCTGATGGCAATGATGTGGAAATCTGACTTATGTTTTCTTGTCTTGCTACTCTTCTTGTTCTGTTGATGACATACTTTTGTTAAAGGATGAAAAATTGTTCTTAATAATAGTCAACTCTACTTTTATCTGAGTGGATATAACATGAAATTGTGGAATTATAATTGTCTAGTTGGTTCGTCAAAGAAAAATGATGTACTTCTATAACTTTTTTTTAGGGTGATCGATGCGTTTCCATTCAATGCATCAACTTTGTCTGATTGGAATATAAGTATATAAATCTGCAATGCAAGGCAACGGGGAACTTATGTCAATGACGTTGGTGACCAATGAATATTATACCCTGAAATCGATCATAAAAGTCAAAAGTTATGCCTTATCAAATGAAGCAATGGAAACATGATTCCATTTTAAAAGTATACAACGGAAACCAATGAATCATGTTTCCATTGCATTTATTCAGGGTGGAAAAAAAATACAACGGAATGCTGTTTACGTTGCATATATTTGGGGTGGAAAAAATTAAAATAGAAGGAAAATATGGTTTCGTTGTATAGTTTTAGAAAAAAAAATCTTGTTATTGTTATTGGGTCTTGATTAGTCATTAGTGATATACTTGGGCCTTAATGGACCTTGGTCAATCATCATGGGTTATACTTAGGCTTTGTTGGATCTTGGTCAATCATTAGTGTTATACTTGGGCCTTGGTCAGTCATTAGTTGTATACATTGGTCATGGTCAATCATCAGGGTTACACTTAGGCATTATTGGACATTCATTAATCATAAGTGCCATTGTTGGGCCTTGACTAATCATAAGGGCTACCCTTGTGCTTTATTGGGTCTTGATTAGTCATTAATGATATACTTAGGCCTTGGTTTGTCATTAGCGTTATATTTGGATCTTATTGGGCCTTAGTCAGTCATTAGTGGTATACTTGGGCCTTAATTGACCTTGGCCAATCATCAGTGTTACACTTGACCCTTATTGGACCTTCATTAATCATAAGTGTTATTGTTGGGCCTTGATTAATCATAAATGCTATAGTTGGGCCTTCATTAGTCATTAATGATATACTTGGGCCTTGGTTAGTCATTAACATCATATTTGGGTCTTATTAGGCCTTTGATCAGTCATCAGTGGTATACTTGGGTCTTTGTCAATCATTAGGGTTACACTTGGGCCTTATTGGACCTTCATCAATCATAAGTGCTACACTTGAGCCCTTTTGGGCTTTGATTAATCATAAATGTTACACTTGGCAGTCTTTAGTGATATACTTAGGCCTTGGTCAGTCATTAGTGTTATATTTGGGTCTTGGTTAGTCGTTAGTTGTATACTTGGGCATTAATAAGCCTTGGTTAATCATCTAGATTACAGTTGGGCCTTATTGAACTTTCATCAATCTTAAGTGCTACACTTGGGCTTTATTGAACCTTGACTAGTCATTAGTAGTATACTTGGGCCTTGGTTATACCTGGGACATATTGGGACTTGCTTAATCATCAATCGGTATGCAACTACAATGTTTTGTTAACTAGTGACCAAAATAAATTCAGTCATTATTCGTAAGTATTAATGACTGAATTAGAAACAGTCGCTAATCCAATTAACGTAATAGTTACCTAATCAATCTTTAGGTTTTCTAGAATACATTTTAAACAATATTGCAATTGGATTAGCAACTATGCGGGTTGCTACCAAAACATTGATTGCCAATACAATCACTGATTTGGGCAAATAACAAATGATATTTTTAGTCTCTATTGGTCACCCACTTTTGTTGGTTGCTCATTTTGGTTTCTATTTATCATTTTCTAGGAGTGAATTTTGATTAGTAGAATCCTTCATATGATTGTGAAATAGAACTGGATGTAGCTCAGATTAAGTGAACCAATATAAAATTGAGTGTTTTTGCTTCTCTCTTAAGGTATTTAAATTGTATTCTCTTGTGCATATCCTAACACACTTAGACACACAAGTTTTTGTTAGAGATAGGGAGAGCTACATGAAGATAAAGCTTTCAAGCTTGAAGAAGTTTTTCCTTTTTACATGCCCAACTCATTAACTGACATTTGTATTGATTGTTGTATCTTAGTCTTTATCTTTCCATATGTACATCATGCATCATAATGTAGAGGTAGGGAGATTGTTTCTAAAGTTAGAAACTTGTTCAGTGCATTAAACTCTCTGTTTTAATTGATTACCAAGATATTCATAATTGATTGCACAAGTCTTTTGAGAAGCTTACAGAGAGATCCTTGTTTTGGTTTAATCAATTACCAACTATTTTTAATTGATTACTTAGTTCAGTTGATACGATGTCTAGTTTTCATGAGTCTCTGCTTTAATCAATTACCAGGTGATCGTAATCGATTACTTTGTTCTTGGAAGTGTACCCAGAAGTGATCAAGGTTTCACGAAGAACACTTGAATCGATTGAAATGATAATCTAATTGATTACTTCTTTGAAATAATTGATTACATTAGAAATTTAATCGATTACAAGCAGTTATAACTGTTTTCTCTATAAATAGTCACCTTGTGTTCTCACTTTCAACGAATGAGAATAAGTGTTTTAGAATGAGTTTGTGTGACTCATAGATTCTAGTATTGATTTTTGAAGTGTTGAAGGTAAGAGTCGTTAACATCTTGTGAGATCAATAAGAGATCCATTTAATCAAACATTGGTTCTTGCATTTGAATGACCAGGTTGTGTCTCTCCTTGACTTAAGTTTTCATATGTTTTTACATGTTGTTTAGCATATGCATGAGTATCTGAAAGATGCTAGAATAAGAATTTCTAGTTTGGGCTAAGGGTAGGTGTCTCTTAGGCTCTTATTCAAAAAGGACCCTAGGGTTGGGTACCTTAGTCTCTTTTTCTAGGTAGGAACTAAGATTAATTGTGATTGCTTGTAAGAAATCAAAGTGCATGGTGGAAATATAATTCAGATTGAATTAGATAACTGAAGTAGCTTCTCTAGAGATATAGAACCAGTATAAAAATTAGTACACTTCTTCTCTTGATCTTATCTTTCTCTCATTGTATTCTTGATCAATTTGTTGACTTTAAAGAAACTTGTTTTTCAAAAGAACTTTAACAATAGGATTTTGTGTAAGGGTGATTGATTACATGTTGATTTTTGTCATAACTTTGTTTTTGATACGATCCTTGGTATCAAAAGTTTTTTTAAAACTCTGTTTTTAAGTTTGATTTGATTTCAAAACCAATTTACCCCTCACCCCCCTCTTGGTTGGTGAGTTCCATCATTTTTTTCAATTTGCATTTGGTGTACACCTTTATGATAATATCAAGCCTTTGAGTTATCTTGTTTTGGTTTTGCAAAGCAAGTCACAATCAAATCAATTAATAGAGTTTTCAAGCATTCTATGAGTTAAGGAGGTGACACAAAGTGAATTGGTCCCTAAGGAAGCCCTAAACCCGAAAGGGTTGTCGTCTAATGGGTACACGAAAGTGACGAAGTTGCTTTGACACTACTAGAAAATAGGCTTTTTATATCGGTTATTAAAGACTTTCAACATTGGTTATTAACCGATGTTGAAACTATTGACATTAAAGTATCAAAATCAACATCATTTTTTTTAAAAAAAAATTGATGTTGTTTTACCAAAAAACAACATTGATTTTTATAAAAGTCGATGTTGTTTTCTTCTCATCAACATCGATTTTTTGAAAAACCGATGTTGTCAGGAAAGAACAACATCGGTTTTTCTAATAACCGATGTTGTTTTTTGGATTTTTTTTAATATTCTATATGTTTTAATTACCAACCTATAATTATTCAAATCACAACTTATCATTCAAAGTTTTAAAGTACGCATAAAATAAGTCATGCACCAAAATATACCGTGCACCAAGAATACTTATAAACATTTATAAACAAAATATACCATGCACCAAGAATATTTATAAACATTTATAAACAAAGTATACCACAAATGTGTTCAGGATGTTCCAATTCCCACAAAATATACCACCAAAACTTATAAACAAAAATTTACTAATTGATAATAGTATAGTATAATGTACTTTAGTTACAAACAAATTCAAAATAAAACAAAGTTAGAAGTTGCATCTAGGAACTCAAAGGCCTCCATCCATTTCCAATTTTTGCAGTCTTCTTCCAATGATTATAAATAATTCTGCACTCCGTAATCCCTTCCAAATTTAGATGGGTGAATCCTGCAACTTTCATAAATGAGTACATGGTACTCGACACATGCTAAAATTAACATTAAATTCATATTAGATATGTATATGATTTTAAAATTTGACAAACAGAGGAGTGCTTAATTACTCACCAAAATACTGCAAGTCACTTTCTATTCACTCAGTAGGACTTTAAAAGTGATTGAGTTAGTAACTTGGCAGTGCAAGGAGTGCCATTTAGGATAAGCTTTTGGTTTAGAGCTACTTTTGAAGATGGTGAGGAAGAAAATACTCTGTCCAAAATGAGTCATGGTCACTTGATGATTTGCAACGAGTCCATAAAAATGTCCGAGTTCTGTCCATCCAGCCAGTAGTGATGGAAGCTTGCTTGTGGGGCTTCTATGGAGGCTGGATCTTTGAGCTTTAATGAGGTCCTTTAATGGTGATTTTCCACCATGGAGATGCAGCAGAAGACAAAGGAAAAGAGGTGAGAGGAGGTGCCATCCACTAGGGAATAAGCCATGGAAGAAGGAGCTTCACCACCAAGATGAGCCTTGGATAAGAAGCTTGGAGAGGATGCTTCAATGGAGGAAAAAAAGAGGGAGAGAAAGAGAGAGGGGGGAGCACAAAATTGAAGGAAGAAAAAGGGAAAGAAGTTGAACTTTGGGTTGTGTCTCACAAGACTCTTATTCATCAAAGTTACAATAAGTGTTACACATGCTTCTATTTATAGACTAGGTACCTTCCTTGAGAAGCTTTCTTGAGAAAACTTCCTTGAGAAGCTTCTTTGAGAAAACTTCCTCGAGAAGCTAGAGCTTAGCTACACATACCCCTCTCATAACTAAGCTCACCTCCTTGATAAGATTCCTAAAGAAGCTAAAGCTTAGCTACACACACCTCTCTAATAGCTAAGTTCTCCTCCTTGAGATGAGAAGCTAAAGCTTAGCTACACACCCACTATAATAGCTAACCTCACCCATATGCCAAAAAACAAGAAAATACAAAAAAAGTCCCTACTACAAAGACTACTCAAAATGCCCCGAAATACAAGGCTAAAACCCTATACTACTAGAATGGCCAAAATACAAGGCCCAAACGAAGGAAAAACCTATTCTAATATTTACAAAGTTAAGCGGGCTCATACTTAGCCAATGGACTCGAAATCTACCCTAAGGCTCATGAGAACCCTAGGGCCTTCCCTTGGATCTCTAGCCCAATCTACTTGGAGTCTTCTATCCAATGCCCTTGCGGGGTTGGATTGCATCAAGTAGAGTTGGGTTCACCAGATTTTGGTTGCATGTAACAGAGTGCATGTTAGCATTACCATCTAGCAGATGCCAAGTATGCTCTAGTTCATCCTTCCATCTTATAACAAAGTGATGTAAGCTCCATTGTAGCTTGTAGGCCGAGGATCTTCTTCATCAATGGATTCCTTTGCTTCTTGGAAGATGAATGGCAGCAGAATGGAGAAAGGAAGAGAGAGTGGAGATGCCACTTCAAGGAGAAGATGAGTCTAGAAGAAGCTCACCACCATAGGAGAACATGGATAAGAGCTTGAAGGAAGAAGGAGATGAATGAAGGGAGAGGGAGAGAAGAGCATGAAATTTTGTGCTCTAAATGAACTCTGAAATCTAAAGTTTTAATATTCAAATGATCAAAGTTCCAAAAAATGCACACACATGGTCTCTATTTATAGCCTAACTGTCACACAAAATTGGAGGGAAATTTGAATTTCTATTCTAATTTGAAATTGAATTTGTGGAGCCAAATTTTGGATCCAAAATTTCACTAATTATGATTAGTGAATTTTAGCTATGGTTTAGCCCACTAATCCAAGATCAAGTCCAAGATTCTCCACCAATTGTGCTTATGTGTCATGAGGCATGTAAAGCATGAAGGACATGCACAAAGTGTGACTATATGATGTGGCAATGGGGTGTAGCAAGCAAATGCTCACCTCCCCCTCTAAAATTTAATTGGATTGGGATTCTCCCAATTCAATTAAATTTATTTCCAACCACACACATCAAATATTCACTTAATGCATGTGAAATTACAAAACTACCCCTAATACAAAAACTAGTGTAGGTGCCCTAAAATACAAGGGCTGAAAAATCCTACATTTCTAGGGTACCTTACCTATATTATGGATCCCTAAATACAAGGTCCAAAAATAATGAAACCTTAGTCTAATAAGTACAAAGATAAGCGTGCTCATAGTTAGCCCATGGGCCCGAAATATACCCTAAGGCTCATGAGAACCCTAAGGCCTTCTCTTGCATCTCTGGCCCAATCTTCTTGGAGTCTTCTATCCAATGCCCTTGCAGGGTAGGATTGCATCATTCCCTCCCCCTTGAAATGGATTTGACCTCAAATCCCAAGGTTTTTCAAACTCTGAGCTTTTTTCCTTAAGACCTGTAAAAATAACAAAAACATATGTATTAGTTGTGTTTGGTATGTTGAAGTAAGGTAAGGTCTGAAAACCCATTTCCTGGGCATCTTCCCATGAAGGAACATTGTTCCTCACCAACTCAATGAGTGGTGCTACAAGTATAGAAAAATATGGGACAAACCTTTTGTAAAAGTTTATTAAGTCATGGAAGCCCCAAATTTTTCTTATACTTGGTGGAGTGGGCCACTCAAGAATGACCTTTATTCTGTTAGGGTTCATGGGAACCCCTTGATCACTATTTAAAAAATTAAGAAAAGTAATGCAATAAAACATACATTTTTATGTATTTTCATGTTGATTATTCCTACCAAAAAGTATGACAAACCTAAGGTGTCCCATATAAGTACCTAAGTTTGTATTGAAACTAAAAATAAGAACAAACCTACCTAATGAGTCCCTATGTACACAAATCATGAAGATGTTGGGTGCACGAGTGATTTTACAAAAGAGGGTTGCACCACTCAAAACATTCATCATACCACCTATTTTAGGGATTTGATGCCTAATAATACCTATTTTAGGTACCAACAAAGCACAAGGATTTAAGCTCTTGCGAACCAAACCCTCATCCAACAACTCCTTTACTTGAGGAATAAACTCAAGCCTAAGAGATGTGGCAATGCTAACAAGTGTCTTTTCACAGAGGAGAAAATGTGGAGGTTGTCTAAGAGGGGAAATAACTTTGATATTTGTCTTTATTTCAAAATACCTTTCCTTCTTAGGTAACCTCTTGGAGGAGACACTTAACTCCTTACACTCCTTAACCATTAAAGGTTGTTCTTCTTCTTGGGGGTAAATTTCTTCACTAGATTCTTCCCTTTTTGCTTCTTCACTTTCACTAGAGGAAGGTGAAGAAGTAGCCTCATCTTGGCTACTATAAATGTCTTGGCCCCTCATAATCATGATTTTCTTGGTGGGGTATTAAGAAGTAATGTGTCCTCTTCCAAGACATTTAAAGCACTTCATGGAGCTAGTCTTCTCTTGCATACTTGCCTTAAGGGGTTGTTTTTCTATTTCTTCCCCTTATCATCTTTGGGCTTAGAAGGAGTCACCCCTAAGATGCCTTGACCTTGGTCTTTCTTTGGATAAGAGTGAGAGCCATAAGATTTTGAAGTAGACTTCCTTTTAAGTTGTTGCTCTACCCTTATTTCCCAATCTAAGTTAGCCTTTACATTGTCCTGCCCATGAAAGTATGAGAGGTTAATGTTAGCCTCTTGAGGCTTTCTTTCCTTTTCTCTCATATGGGAGTGAGGTCTAAGATGTAACCTATGCCTTCCCTCATAATAGTCACGAAGTTCTTCACATAGGCTCTTGCAAGACTTATGACTACTATAGGAGGCATGTTTTTCTTTTCTTAACTCTTTTAGTATTTTCCTTCTTTCTTCTTCCCTTATTTTCTCTTTTTCATCTTGAATTATTTCTTCCACTCTTTTTTTCCCTTTTTCTTTTCTCTCTTGTTTTTCTTTCCACAACTTAAGGGAGCTCAACTCATCTAATATCTTATACAAGGGTTCCTTAGGAGTAGAACCCTCACCATTAATACTAGATGAAGAATAAAGACTCATGGTGGTTTCTAAGTTGTGGTTCTTTCTTGTTGGGGGTTTGAAAACAAAAGGTAAAAGAAACTATGGTTGAAATAGCCAAAACAAACACTAAAAGAGGTGTAAAAGATAAGGTAAAAACTAATTGGTAAAAGACAAGCTATCTAGGCGGTTTAACAATGGAAGGTAAAGGAAATAAGCTATGAAAGTAAGCAAGAAATGTAAACTAGGCGAATCCTAAGAGTGTTTGGATGACCACATTTAAGGTTTCCAACAAAACACTCACAATCCTAAGGGAAAATTTCCTAAAATTATTACACACAAATGGAAGTAGGGTGACCTATTGGAGGCTCCCAACTTACTTCTAATGAAAGGCCTTTTTGTTACAAAATTTGAAAGCAAAGCAAATTGCCATTACAAAATTACAAAAAAAATTCCTTAATTGTGGTGGCTATTCTCTCTTGGGTGTTTCACTCAATTTGGAGTGCTTCTTAGTCCAATATCTCTTAAGGTGGTTGGCCCCTTGCTTCTTGGCTCAAATTCTTCAAGGTATGACACCAATCATTCTTTCCAATTCCCTATATCGCAACTCACAAGCAAGAAAACAAAGAGACAAGCAATAACCAAAGACAAAAAAAATGACATGAAATCTAAACCAATAGAGTTTTAACAAGACAATTTTTCAAGGATTATTCAACAATTAAAGCAATGAAAAGCACACAAAAGCAAGCTAGGACTCAAAGAGAAACCTAGAATGGTTCTAGAGTAGAGTAGAAAAACTAAAAAAAGAAAAAAGAAAAAAAGACTCAAGAAACCTCTAGTTTTGGCACTTGTTTTCACAATAATTTTCAATTGAAGTTTCGGAACTAGGATTGGTATAAAATAGACACCAATTATAGAACAAATTTTGAGCCAAAACAACAAGTGCACTTCCCTTTCACTTTTTTTTTTCCTGGACACTGATTTTTCTGCCAACTTGTGTGATTTTTATTATTTTTTACTTTAATCCAAATCGCTTGGTTCTTTTTTTTTATAATTTTTTTCTAGATATCTAGAAAATTCAGTAAAAATTTTAGCTCAAAACATGTAGTGACCAATTCCCAATAATTTATACAAGTTCGTATGTTCAACCTGCCAGCACTAGTGATTTCAACCTTGAAATCAAGAGTAGTGTTTATGTTGCTTAAGGCTTGGATAGTTATAATTTGTGTTTGCTTATGCTCAATTATCTTGAATAACACAATTCAAGAGAGCTTAAGACTTTTTGATTCACAAATCCAGCCACAACTCAGCACCACAACTCAACTTCATCATAGGCATCATGTAGGAAACTTGGAAAAAAAAAGAGTTCAACAAGACTACTTCTAGGAATTGATTTAGAACATGTTATGAACTGAATAACATGCATGAATTAGACTCAAAATTCAAAAGATAGGCTAAGAATGACAATAATACATGAACAAATGTATCTAGAATTCAATCAACAAAATAAAAATTCAACACAAACCTATAACATAATGTGACACTTACTATGACTAAACATGACTCTAAAACAACATGGATTATGTGATTTACACTTATATTTTTGTGTTTTTTTTTTCTAATCAATATTTTGGAAGAAAATTTAGATCTAAGGTTCAGCACCAGAATATTATGAATAAAAAATGATAGAACCTAAAATCAACACAAAAACATGATTCAAGAGTAGATCTACAAAATTTGAACCATAGAAATGCAAGAACAAGTGTAGATTTAAGATTTAATCGGTTTATTTTTTTTTTTGAATCTACTCTAAACAGCACCAAACCACAAGACAATGGAGGATATACATGGAGAATAAGATGAAGAACAAGGAATTAAAGAGAATTCACCGAACAAAAAGATAGAGGAAGCAAAAGAACATCACCTAGATGAAGATGCTCTTGATACCACATGGTGTAAGCTCCATTGGAGCTTGTAGGCCTAGGATCTTCTTCATCAATAGATTCCTTTGCTTCTTGGAAGATGAATGGCAGTGGAATGGAGAAAGGAAGAGAGAGAGGAGACACCACTTCAAGGAGAAGATGAGTCTAGAAGAAGCTCACCACCATAGGAGGTCATGGATAAGAGCTTGGAGGAAGAAGGAGATGAATGAAGGGAGAGGGAGAGAAGAGCATGAAATTTTGTGCTCTAAAGAGCTCTGAAATCTGAAGTTTTAATATTCAAATGATCAAATTTCCAAAAAATGCACACACATGGCCTCAATTTATAGCCTAAGTGTCACACAAAATTGGAGGGAAATTTGAATTTCTATTCAAATTTCACTTGAATTTGAAATTGAATTTGTGGAGCCAAATTTTGGAGCCAAAATTTCACTAATTAAGATTAGTGAATTTTAGCTATGGTTCAGCCCACTAATCCATGATCAAGTCCAAGATTCTCCACTAAGTGTGCTTAGGAGTCATGAGGCATGTAAAGCATGAAGGACATGCACAAAGTGTGACTATATGATGTGGCAATGGGGTGTAGCAAGCAAATGCTCACCTCTCCTTCTAAAATTTAATTGGATTGGGCTTGTCTCAATTCAATTAAATTTATTTCCAACCACACACATCAAATATTCACTTAATGCATATGAAATTACAAAACTACCTCTAATACAAAAACTAGTCTAGGTGCCCTAAAATACTAGGGCTGAAAAATCCTACATTTCTAGGGTACCTTACCTATATTATGGATCCCTAAATACAAGGTCCAAAAATAATGAAACCTTAATCTAATAAGTACAAAGATAAGCGGGCTCATAGTTAGCCCATGGGCCCGAAATATACCCTAAGGCTCATGAGAACCCTAAGGCATTCTCTTACATCTCTGGCCCAATCTTCTTGGAGTCTTCTATCCAATGCCCTTGTGGGGTAGGATTGCATCACAAAGGACCTACTGACTTCACCATAAGGCTACATTTAACAAGGAAACTAATATAATTAAGCAGATGTTTATATCATGTCATGTTTATCTGAGAATAGTCTTGAATATGAACTATGTTAAACATTTACTTTGGATTTTAGTTAATATTCATCATTGTCTTAGCCATTTCCTTTCAGTTCTATTGATCTTCATTCACTGTTTCTAAACTCCATTTACAATATTAAAGTTAATTACTATTAAAAATAAATATGCATGTCTACTTACTAGTAGTAAACCAAGAAATATGTGTTTGGTCGAGTACATGCCATGGAGTTGAAAAACACAGTGCATATACCCATTTTGGAAAACCAAGAATGATATTCTTATTTTGAAAAAAAATGGTGGCCTAAGGCTATGGCAGAATTCTCACACCAGCACAAAGTCCCATTAACAAGCATTTTCATGTTAGTAATACGCATAGAGTCTCATTATCAATATTTGTATATCTAGAAAATAACACATGTTTTCAACAACATACATAGAAACAAGCATTTTCATGTTAGTAATACGCACATTAACAAGAAGCAATACGCACATCAAAACGAGAACTAGAAATCAACAAAACCAAGAAAAAAAGCCTAGCTAGGTCCCTTGTCACTAATCTAAATTTGTGGAAGAGGAAGAGGCATGGCTCTCGAACGTGATCTCATAGATTACCTCAACCAATCCACCTTGGATGGCCTTGACTTAACCATCTGTTTCTCCGAGGGCCCTTTATTGTTTGATCCAATATTGACCGGGGATGAGCCCTAACTTCCATAGGTCTTTGGTGAACACAAGCAACAAAGGAAAGCTAGAGAGAGATAACCCTTTTCTAATATATATATATATATATATATATATATATATATATATATATATATATATATAACCATTCTAATCCAAAGGCTTATATGCTCCACACCTTGGGTTGCCCAAGAGAGCCCGAGGGCATGATTCTATCTTAGTTGTAGTGGATAGGTTTTCTAATATGACACATTTTCTTCCCAACTGTAGCTGAACTTGGTAACCAAACTCTTTCTCGGCAGACTGGTGGAAGGGGTGACTATCGATTTCAATATCGATCTGTCACTGAATAAAATATGAATACATTAGATTTCGCTTACCATCACCATCAAAACCAAACACAAAAACAAGAATTTATAGAAGACTAACCTTTCATCATCGAGAATGAGAACGAGAGTGAGTAGAGCTGTGAGTGAGAGCGAGAAAGAGAGCACAAGAGTGATAGCAAGAACAAGAGCGCGAGAGTGAGAATGAAAGTCAGAGATGATAGCGAGAGCGAGAATGGTGTGGAGATAAGTGAGAGCGAGAACGAGAGCGAGAGAGATGAGTGAGAGCGTGAATGAGAGCATGAAAGATGAGTGATAGTGAGAATGAGAGCGCGAAAGTGAGAGATGGTTCAGAATAAGCACAAGAAGAGGAAGAGACAGATTTAATTTAACTAACACGACGTCGGTTTTCCACAAAAACCAACGTTAACATAATTTTGTTAATGTTGGTTTTTGGATAAACCGATGTTAACATGAGTTCGTTAATATTGGTTTTTATAAATCGATGTTAATGAACTCATGTTAAAAAACCTATGTTAATGAACTCATTTTAACATCGATTTTTTCAAAAACCAACTTTAATGAATTCACGTTATTTACGAATATGCCACCGTGTTTTTGTTAGCATCAGTTTTTTAAAAAGCTGATGTTAACATAGAGATGTTATATCCATTCTTTCCATTAGTGATGACTACAAAACCATTCTTGTCTGTTGGAATGAATTGGATTATCGAGTTGAGGGATCCCCCATCTTCCCTTCACTCTCCTTTCACCGATAGGAACCTTGCTTGAGTCATCATAGTCTTTCTGACTTGGCATTGTCATTGTTCTTAATTCTTAATAGAAAAACCATGTTTTCCCCGTTTTTTAGTTTTTGATCCATAGTTTTGTGATTCTTTTTCATGGATCAAGCTATGATCCATTGTAACTAACTTGAAGTTGTTGGAATTGAATGAAGTAGATTCAGAGTATGCGATTCTCCAATTTCTAATTCATTTCTCAGTTTATGCAATTATTTTCTACTTCTTTACTTGAATTCATGCAAAGGCGTGATCAACCTTGCTTAATGAGTTGAGTTGTGTTGGAAAACAAGTTCAATTCTATATCTGAATCAAGAATGTGTAGGAATCTAGTTTTTGGAATGAAATTAAGTTGTTACATTGCATTGTTTCTTTGTTCATACTCTAATTATTAGGTTAGGTTTACTAAGGGATCAGGAATCTAATTTAGGAATTAAGAATCATTTACCTATGAAATTAGGATTTGATTACTTGTGTTGAAATTCAGAATATGATTGGAAATCGAATAGCATACAATGAATTTTATGGAATTCGAATCCAACACCACCTTTTTCAATTGATTTTTGCATTCTTCACTACATAACTTTATTCTAAAAACCAGAAAACATTTTCTTAATCGCTATAGTGAGAGCACTTTTTGCTAGAATGAAACCATCTTTTGGAATTGATAAAAAAAAACACTCTACTATTTCGCCACAATAGTTTCACAACTTATTTCACCAAAATTGCTCCCTTGCTTCTTATTTTTCTTGCTCACTAAAAAAAACATGATTTAGCGAACAAATAGTTCGGTCGCTTAAACTGTTAGCGACCAAAATGACAACCGAATACTGTGCATCACAAAAACCCTAGTCACCAAGACATTCGCGACCAAATAATCATTCGGTTGCTATTTAGAAACTGAAATCTTCAGTGGCTGGTCCATAAAATTCAGTCGCTGCATATTTGGTTGTTGTTTTACTTAGCACTAAATCAACGACCGAAGAATTCTGTAGCTAAAAAATAATTAAAATTAAAATATAACTCGGTCGCTAAGTCGGTCACTATGAAATAATTTTTTTTAAATAAAACTATGTGGTTGCTAATTAAGTCGCTAAAAAATAATTAATTTCAAAATAAAAATAATGAAATACAATTCAGTCGCTAAGTCGATAGCTATAAAATAATAAATTTTTAAAGGTTAAATTTCTCATTTGATTCCTATAGTTTCACGATTTGTACCTTTTAGTCCTTTTAGTTTAAAAGTGGTTTTTTTAGTCCATATAGTTTACATTTTAATTCTTTTTTGGTCCTTATGGTTTTAAAGTGGTCTTTTTAGTCCTTATAGTTTGTATTTTAATTCTCTTTTAGTCCCTATAGTTTGAAAGTGATTTTTTAGTCCCTATAATTTGTATTTTAATTATCGTTTAGTCCTTATTACAAAAAAATGTTATAAATATATTTAACTACAAATTAGTTATAAATTATCAACTATTTTTTATTACCAATTATCTTGGGAAAAATTAGTTAGGAATTATTTGCTAATATTTTTGTAGTTAATTGTAATTGATAATATTACTGATATTTTGATGGTAAGGACTAAAAGGAAATTAAACTATAAAGTATAAGAAATAAAAAGACCATTTTCAAACTATAGGGACTAAAAGGGAATTAAAACGCAAATTATAAATACTAAAAAAACCAGTTTCAAACTAGATGGACTAAAAGGGAATTAAAATGTAAACTATAGGGACTAAAAAAACACTTGAAAATTATAAGGACTAAAATATGTAAATGATGAAACTATAAGGACTAAATTAGTAATTAAACTATTATTAAAATACATTTATAAAGAAATGCATTCGGTCGCTAATAAATAATTAATATTAAAATATAAAATAAATCAAAAATGCAATTCGGTCACTGTTAAAATATTTATTTTTTAAATAAAAAAAATAAATTAAGTTGCTCTCAAATTAAGTTGATAAATAAAAATATGGTTATTTTTCATTTATTATATTTTGACTTGCTTAATAATTATCGACTATAAATATAATTGATAATTAAACTATTATTATACTATATAATCAAACTTATAAATAAAAGTAGATATTCGTGATGTGTAAATATAGCTATAAGAACAGTTCGAATTTAAAGATTGATAGGGTGCAAATTCAAAGTTTAATAAAATGCAATGTCAAAGTTTATAAAGTTCAAATTCAAAACTAACATGGCATAATCAAACTAAAATAAACAATAATCAAGAGTCAATGATCCTTTGACATGTAATGAGAACGATCAACCTGAGCATCGTCAACATGGTGGTCAGTTTCATCCACTGTGGTAGTCAATGGACTAGGAGCTGACATGATAGACTGAATATGTAAGTTTTGTAATATACATTACATTTGCTCAGTTTGTTGATGAATTTGCTCATTTTGCTCTTGCATCTATTGTCGCATCTCCTAACTTTGTTGGTCATGATTCTCCATCAGTTGCAACATTTTTACCTCAAGTATCCTCTCCTTATTTGTCTTTTCCAAAAGCTTAGAATTCAATTTAGTAATTGTCTCACGCATTTTCTCTATTTGATCTTCCATGAGAGTAATAGAAATAGATGGAGCTGATTTTGAGCAACTAAACCTTTTGCTCAAAGTACCTAGATAGTACACATTCCCCTTGTAATTTGGACCTCCAATAACATTCAAATATATTTCATTATCATTAACAGAAGTAGCAGTGTTAGGGGAACCCTATGTGAACCAAGGTTTTAAAAATCTGCTTTTAGAATTAGCTCAAATTTGATTTAATGGGTGGGCCAGTTCCATAACTTGTAGGTGTGCAGGTCTTAAATTTAGGATTAGAAGATAGAACACTGGTAGCCAAGAATTTGATAGTGGTAATAATGCATAGTTGAGGTTTATTGCAATGGAAGGAGATTTGAAGGATCATTTGGTTCTGGAGATTCAAAAAGGATGGAGAAGACAAGACAATTGAATAGAAACTGTGTGGAGTCTAAGGTATGCATTTGGAGGAAATTTCAAAGTGGTTGGTAGGTATGTATTGTGGGAAATTTTCCATGAAAATATGCTACTATTTTGTAATGGGGTTAATGATTGAAGTTTGAAAGCATAGATGAAGATAAAACAAAAGTTTAGTACCACATCTCTAAAACTGGTTTACCTCACAAACAACACAGAGCAATTGCTCTTACAATCCTATTTCACATTTTAGCACTCTGATTATACCAATTTACATCTATGTAACTCATATAAGTTACATCATGCCCATAAAATACCGAAACAGGAACATATATTAAGGTAAAAAGGCATATCACATACATAATCTTAGAGTGATCATCTATTATTAGGCAAACACAAAAATCACATCCGTGTTTGAGTTTCTAAATGAACAAAGCATGAAATATAAATAACATAACCATAATCAAAAATATAATTATCACATTTAGAATACAAAATTTGAAACAACTAGAATAAAAATACCACAACTAACTTAAACAATGGCACATACGTGTGAGTAAAGAGTGATCACCTAACAAAATCACACCTGTAAACCTGAGAGTAAGAGAGAAAGAAATTTTTTTAAATAAAAGCTTAATTGGAGAACTAAATTCAGGTGTATATATTTAAGAAAGAATTATAAAATGTTGTTCAAAAAACAGGAGAAAAAATCCAGTAAACGAATTGGAAACCAGAAGTAAAAAAAGAAGTGAAAACAAGATTGAGATGAAGTATGTTAATATTGATATCTCAAATCACACAGATTCACGGAAGTTTAAAATAAAAAATAGTAAAAGAGAAAAGAAAAATAAGAAGCCAAAGTATATCAATGTTGTTACTGCAAACAAATATGATTTATTATTTTTTATGAAAAAGATAGTAAAAAGGAAAAAAAAAATAAGAAGCCTCCAGAACTTAATTAAAAAATGGTAAACTTTTGAAGTTAGAAAACAAAATGTTTAATTAACAAATTATAAGTCATTATAAGTCTTTCTATTTGCACCTGGATTAAATATATTTAAAGAACCAAAGCTTAAAAGAACAAAAAGTCTTGTAAAAAAAGAACAAATTAAGAAAAATTCAAAACAATTCTGAGAGATAATCAAATAAATATTATTCAGCAAGCTAATAAATAACCTTTATAATTGTTACAATAAACCAGAAAATAATATAGCATCACAAAATTAATATAAATACTCACGAGTCCAAAATACAGAGATATTTCTCTGCCTTTGGCATGTGTCTGCATTAAAAAAAAAACATCATCCAAGAGTTCCTATTGTGTATAACATGAAAAAATAATGGATGGTGCCTAACCTCTATAAATAAGTATAAAATCAAGAGTCCTATAAGACGTGCAAATTAATTGATTAATACACCTTACAAAAGAAACTTTTTAATAGATAGATTCAAGATAATCACATGTTTCATCTCCACTTTGCCATTTTGTTTTACAAAATTTTTTGGGATGTAGTAGACAGGAAATGAACTATTTAGTAATCTATTGCACTATTTATCCAGACATTTTTATGGGTTCGGTTGAGCTGAAAACTTTATATTAGAAATTTAATTATTGAATAAAAAACTAGAAACATACCCATAAAATATTGTTAAACTAACATGCATAAATTCTGAAATAAGAATAAAATAAAATTACTATAACCGTTGAAGAAATAGTAAACCATACAAGATTTATTAGAGGAAAGTTACCCATTTTAGTAAGACAAAATGACTCAAGTATAGCAAAGGAGCACAAAAGAATTTGTCAAAGGGGGTACCAGTTAGTACAACTTGGTGGGTAACATTTATCCCCACTGCAAGTACATCTACCCCACTTGTAAATACAACGTCTGCAGCCTCTAAATAACCAAATATCTGGAACAAATCCAACCAAAGAGTTAGACAGATTGAGTTGTGAATGATATAATATTTATATGGAAGATTAGGAATTTGAATACATGATGGAAATACTCACGTTGACTTCACATTGCCATTTACTACAAAAGCACCACCAAGAATCACTCTCTAAGTTCCTTTTATGAAATTATTTTATTTATATTCATTCGGGTGATGCACGAATGTTTATTATAGGTACAAATTTTTAGAACTTTCTATAATGTTTTAGTGTAATAAGTATGTAACATGATAACTCTAGATTACATATACCAGAATAATCTAATGTTTCTGGAAGCAATAATTTTAGATTGAACTAAATATTAAATATTTGTAAATTGTCTTACTATAGTCGGTGCAGCAACTCTATACATATCCAAAGAACACCATATTTTATTAAGCTAGTAAAAGTTGGAAGACATTGTCTTAATAACATGTCAAAATATTGTCTTAATGTCAACATAGTTGGAAGATATTGTCTTAACTCTGGAGGTTATATAGCTGCATCTTCTAAGGCAATAACATGTGCGGTGGCAGTCTCACTCTCTGATTCTGTCATTATTCCTCTTGAAGATTCTTCAATATCGCCTTCTTTCTTAAATTCCTTTATTATTCTAAACTAATATTTTGGCAACTGGTCAACTTCTTCCCCGTTGCCCCTTCCTGATATATTATGTAATTATAGTAATCATGTAAGTTTTTTTTAGGAAAAAATTAAACAAGATGAAAAAAAAAACTTTTACTATTTTTTGCTAAAGCTAAAAATTATAACTTAAAAAAAATGAGGAACTCAAGAGAGCTGTGTTTAATTTTTAAAAACTATTTTGTAGAATAATTTTCAAAACTAAGTTTTTGTAGGGAGTGAATAAAATAGTAAGTGGGAAAAGATGGGGCAGCACAATCAAGAACATATCAGAGTAATAAAAAACTGAAAGTAAAAAAATCAAAACAGTCTAGAAATGTTTATTTTTTTATTTTATAAACTGAAAAGATGTATTACTTTTGAAAATAGTTTTCAAATACTACTCTTATCAAACATCTTCTTGGTTTTCAAAAACAGAAAATAGTTTTCAAAAACAACAAATAAAAGATGCCAATTTATTTAAATATAAACAAATTCTAATTCTCTTTAAGTAATGTCAATTTATTTAAATAAAAATTATATGTTTAAATGTAAATTATCTTTTATTTATGAAAAATATTTCATATTGTGATATAAATTATTTTAATTATTAATAACTTATTTAAAAATATATTTAAATGTAATTTAGAAATAAAATGCTAATAACATATTAAAGAAGATAAGAAGTTGATAAAATCTCTAAAAACACATAAAAGAAAAATAGTTAAAAATACTCTTGCACCAGATAAAATATTTTTTAAAAATTATTTTTTAGAATTTTATTTTGTATTTTTATTTTTTATTTTTAAAAAGAATGAGTTTGTGGGGTGTCCCATTTGGTCCACAGAGGGATGGGTTGGCCCATGAAAACAATGTCTCGTCTCAAATTTGGACCAGTAGAGCTCGCCCCTAAAATTCCTTGGCTTGGAGTGGGATACCACAACTCTATTTGTGGGTAATATTTGTAGGTTAAATTTATATTTTTGACGGATGCATATTCCGTGGGATAGCGCACCTCAAATTTAGACCAGTAGAGCTCGCCCCTAAAATTCCTAACTTAATTATAACTCAATTATCTTTATTACTTTTTCTTAAATTAATTTATAACTTTATCAATATAATATTTAATAAATATTTTTATACAAGATAATTAAAAAAGGAACTTAACATGTAATATATGAAATTAAAAAAAAAAACTTGACCTTAACTCTTTCACATAATCAACTCAGGGTGGTATCCTAAAAAAAGTGAGAGTATAGTACACATTTATATATGTCAATGCGTGACTTTTTTCTCAATATAATTAATTTTACTATCTTTTAAAAATATATTTAATCTTAAATTAATTTTTAGAAAATGAAAAATATTAATTTATCAACTTGTGCATTATATGGGAACACACACTAGTAATTTTTAATTAATTATTAAACTTTGGTTAGTGTATATGTTACACTAAGTTCATATTGGACCTTATTGAGTGTCAATGAATCATTAGTGTATATATTAAACTAAAGTCATATATTGGATCTTGATTAGGTTTCAATCAATCATTAGTGTATATATTACATTAAAGTGATATTGGGTCTTCATTCGGTCTTATTGAGTTTCAATCAATCATTAGTGTATATATTACACTAAATTCATATTGAAAAGTAGTGAATGCATAAGTTACACAATGAATCTTAATAAATCATTATTGGGCCTTTGTTAGTAAAATGTTAAATTAAGGCTTAATTGCAAAAAATGTTTCCCTCCCTATTTTTTAATTCACTATCTGAGTCTCCCTATATTTCAAAATTCATTGATATAAGATTAAATTATATTTTTGCATAAATTAGAAAATATATACTAAGCTTTATTTATATTTTATATATTATATTTTTAAAATCTTATGTATTTGTATCATATTATTCAAAACTTATATTATACAAAAAAGATATAATATAAGTTTTATCTTTAATGTATATTTTTTATATAAATGATAATTTCATAAAATGATAATATTTTATTATCTTTTAGAATATTTATATATATGATTTCATACTATTTTTTTACCTATATTAAAGAATTAAATTATATAGTAAAGATATGTAATTAAATAAAATTACCGTATGTTCTATTTTTAAAAATATTTATGAATATGTTTTATTGAAAGTAAATTTTATCTATATTACAATAAATAAAATTAATATCTTAATTTAAATAAAAAATGTTGTCACTAAATCACAAGCATTATTTTAAAAGATAAATATAATATATAGAATAAAACTTATATAAATATACATATTCTAATTAACGTGAAAGTATAATTTAATCTTGTATAGTATATTTTAAAAGACGATATATAAGATTATAAAAATATAACAAATTAAAAAAAGATTAAAAATTGAATATTCAAATATTTTCGCATAAAACTTATATTAATACTATATTTTTCACTACATATTCTAATGAGTACTTTGGTGTAGTAGTAAAAAAATATCTTTTCCATTCTAAGGACCATGGTTGTAGTCTTTTCTTAAGCATTTTTAAAGTTCTTATTTTTTAAGACAAATGTTAGTCAACTTTTTAGTCTAGTCAATGTTTAAATTTAACCGTTAACCGTTAAAATCAGCGACTCATATAGTGAATTTTGAAATATAGCATTTTTAAAGTTCTTATTTTTTAAGAAAATGTTGGTCAACTTTATTTTCTATTCAACATTTAAAATTTAACAACCAATGATTAGAATTAACGACTCGGATAGTGAATTTTGAAATATAAGGAAATTTAGATTTTAAAATAATTAACTTTACAAAATTTGATTATTACATATTTTCATAATATAAGGGTATTTATTTATAATAATTTCAAAATAATTATATAAAATAAACAATTATTTCGTGCAAAGACCAAATTAAAAGATTAATGATAAGCATGATTTATTTATCTCAATCAAACAATGCAAATATTGTTTAGTTAATTTTATGAAAAATTATCGCAATATAATTAAAAAATCATATATTTATTATGATTTACAAAATATTATAAATATTGGTTTGTTAATTTAAAAATATTAATAATATATTAATTTCAATAATTTTCAATTATAAAATATATTTAAGCATATTATATATTTATTATGATTTATAATAAACTAAAAGTTTAGTTTCTTATTTTTTTTTAAAAAAAACACATTCGATCGCTAATTCGATCGAAAACCTCAAAAATTGTTATCATATAGCAACCAAAAATGTTTTGGTCACTATCTTCAAGTCGCCTTCGGTCGCTATAATAATTTTGAATTTATAGATATATCGCAACCGAAATAGTCATCGAAGATTTTAGCGACACTTCATTTCGGTAACTAATTCAGTTGTTGATGCAAATTAGTCACAAGAATTAAATTCGGTTGCAACTTCGGTGGTAGGTTGCAACTAAACCTTCTCAGTCTCTATTTCGGTTGCTAATCGTGACTAAAAATATTCGGTCGCTAAATGTCATTTTTCTAGTAGTGGCTTTAGATAACAATTCTTGTTCAATTTCCTAGATATTATACAAGTCATTGTGGATACAATACTCTTATACTTGTCATTTCTTACAACACATAGATTAGGTACACCTGCCTAGATCATGAGTCAACTGCCGTCGACATGGAACTCCTTGTTGTAGGACCAATATCCCTCAATCATCCAAACCGAGATGTGCATCCTTGACTTTTTTACAAACTAGGTGGGTTCGTAAAAGTATATAGCAAGCTAGTGTAGTTTGAAAACTATTTAACAATGATGGGTGATTTTGACTTTTGACATCGATTGTAAGTATAACCGATGTAGAAAATGACTTTTTACATTGGTTGTAATTATAACCAATGCAAAAAAGTAACTTTTTACATCACTTGTGGTTTAAACTGATGTAAAAAGTCTTTTTTCTTACATTGGTTATAATTACAAGTAATGTCAAAATCACTCCTCATTGATAAATAGTTTTCACACTATTAGAAAATACACTTTCAACATTGATTATTTACGGCATTCTACATCGGTTATAAAACCGATGTTGAATGTATTATTGTTAACATCGGTCTTCCAAAACCAATGTTAACATAAAAACAATAACATCAGTTTTCTTAATTCCCGATGTTATACAGACAGAACTACAACAAAATAAGTGTATGCATGATGAACCTTGACATCGGTTTCTCTAGTAAAATCGATGTTAATGTTATATATTCACATTTGTTTTGTATTAAAACCGATGTTAATGTAATATATTAACATCGGTTTTCTAGCAAAACCGATGTTAATATATTACATTAACATCGGTTTCACTAGAAAACCGATGTCAACGTTCATGATGCATACACTTATTTTACTGTAATTCTTTGTATATAACATCGGTTATTTATAAATAACCGATGTTAATATACACACGTTAACATCGGTTATGTATAAATAACTGATGTTAAAGTTTGTATATTAACATCAGTTATTTACATAACCGATGCTAAAGTTTGTATATTAACATCAGTTATTTATATAAACGATGTTAAGGTGTATGTTGACATCGGTTTTTGTAAATAACTGATGTTGTTTATTATATTAACATCGGTTTTTGTTAATAACCGATGATGTTGTCTAGTTTTTTTTTATATAAACTTTCTGTTCTTACAATAAACCCAAAATTACATAGGAATAATTGATTTATCATAAACAACGATCAACAAATGAATTCAATGTTCAAATTACATAGGAAATGTCAAAAATGTTAAACCAAAGTAAACTAAGCTAAAGTTAATGTCCCTAAATCCTAGGTCTGATATCTAAGTCAGAGATAATACTGTGCCCACTGGATCCGCAACACCTTTAATCTCTCTGGCTCCAATGGTCTAGGATCGTTAAAATACTGCATGATGAAATAAATGATAATAAGTTAATAATGTAATACAAATTATAAAAAAATTGAATTTGTTTGAAATAAACATACCGCTTCCCAATTATTCCTAAAACTTCCTAAAATGATGGTGGACATCCAGTGCATGACATAGTAGCTGCACTCAGTATTTCCTTTTTGTCTATTACACTAAATACATAATGAAATTTGGATATTAATTAAACAATTAGTGTACAGATACATAAGAAATATATATAAGTGGAAGTTTTATGTAAATGACGTACCTTGACGACAATCCACCTAGCAGGAGCCTTTGATTTAGGCTGTGGAGCATCATCAAGACCTTTTAAAGCACTGTTCCATGCGAGTAACAATTAAAAAGTGGTGTTGTTGAGGTTTTTGAATGCAAATGCATTGAAAAGAATACTGACCTGTTAATTATCCCTTTAAGGTAGTTGTCTGACCTGTTATGCAATGAACAAAATCAGACAACTAGGTGTTCATTGGGCATAATGACCACCATCTGCCAGTGTCCGCTGCAGTGGGGATGAATATGGGTTAGTATATTAGTAAACATTAATTTAATTCAGTTATTTTGTGTGACTTACCCATTCAAGTAGGCTCCAAGATGGACATCGTGTTTTGATCGCTGCATCCAACTCTTTATGTAACTTTTTGACTCAAACTGCGATTGCTCAGACCTCTGAATGGACTGTGGCTCAAGGAATCCATTGATCGAGGTCGTACCCGAATCAAATAAACATTAAAAATGCACTATCTAGGAAGTGATCCTAGGTCATCTCCCAACGAGCAATGGTCAACCAAACGTTCATAACAGATAGTAATAAAACAGTAACGAATTGGGGGGGGGGGGGGGGTGTTTGTCTTTTTTAATTAAACAACGGGTAAAATTGAATTAGAAAATATCCGAATTTAAACACGTTGCTTCCCCTTGATTCACAAGCAAGTCTCTTATCTTAGGTTGCGAGAATTTATCCTTTATCAATTCAACCACTTAATCCAACCCTAAATTAAATTACTAAGCGAAATTTAACATAAGGCATTCATTATGTGATTAAGCAACACATACATCAATTAATCATGAACGATCATTAAGCATGAACGTAAATTAAGCGCAGAGACAATTAATCAAGCACTAAGCATGCATGGATTAATAGCAACAAATACAGAATAATTGGTGAAGAGGAAAAACTGATCAAAATTTAGTAGTAATAATAGAACCTCAAAGAGAGTTGTGCTTGATCCTCAAGAGAAAACAACGCTGGAGACTTAGCCTTCCATTAATCAGTAGAAAACGAAGAAAACTAGAATTATTCATCCAAAACGAAAAAGAGACTAAAACGAATTGAGAATAGCACTCTAAAACTAAAACGAAAAAGGAGAGAGAGCAAGCCTAATACTAGAACCTTGGTGCTGTTATATAGTTCTCAGCCCCAAAGCTTACAAATTTGTTTTAAATCCAAGCCCATAAATAAAATAAAATCTAGATAAGATAAGATAAGATAAGATCTAGATGAAATAATATCTAGATGAGATCAAATCTAGATAAGAAAAGATTAGATCTAGATGAAATAATATCTAGATGAGATCAAATCTAGATAAGATAAGATAAGATCTAGATGAGATCAAATCTAAATAATATCTAGATAAGATAAGATCTAGATGAAATAATATCTAGATGAGATCAAATCTAAATATTATCTAAATAAGATAAAATCTAGATAAGATAGGATTTGGTGGAATAAAATAGTCTGCTCTCTTCAAGTCCAAGCCCAATTATGGATTCAAGCCCAAGCCCAATTCTGGATTCAAGCCCATTTGCATATAATTCTCCTGAAATTAAATTAAAAACACAAAATTAATCCAGTAGGCCCAAATGATAAAACTGCATAATTTATTTGACAATTAAGGTTAATCAGTAATTAAAATGGTGACAAAAAGGGTTAAGAAATATGAGAAAATGATGACACATCATCCATACATATCAGAATTCCCGCTCGTATACTTGTTTCAGTCAGATGCTTGTTTATGTTAAGTCAAAGTTAAATATTTATGAGTTGAAAGCAATAACTTAGATAATTAAAAGTAATGTAAAATGACTTACAGAATCCATGACTGTAACACTGATATGTTGAGACATTGACCACCGCGTGGGATTTCCGAGAGGTACGGTCTTCGTGCTCTATGTAGAACGAAAAGTCTGGATTAAAGACCCCAAACACGGTGGTATCCCATGTAACCTGATAAGGCCTCAAGAAAAGCTCTGGGATGGTTAATGTCATCAGATAAAGCGGATCAGCGACCTCCGGATCGGGCTTCTAAGGTGGTTTTGCCAGAGACACTGCTGCCTGTTCATGAAACAAAGTTAAATGGCCTAATTTGAGGCACGCTGATCGAGGCCATACCCGAATCAAATAAACATTAAAATGTAGTAACTAGGAAGTGATCCTAGGTCGTTTCCCAACGAGCAATGATAAACCAAATGTTCATAACATATAATAGGAAATAGTAACAAATTGGGGGGGGGGGGGGGTGGGGGGTTTTGTAAATTAAATAGCGACCAAAATTGGATTTAAAAAATATCAGAATTAAAATATGTTGCTTCCTCTTGATTCACAAGCAAGTCTCTTATCCTAGGTTTCGAGAATTTATCCTTTATCAGTTTAACCACTTAATCCAACCCTAAATTAAATTACTAAGCGAAATTTAACATAAGGAATTCATTATGTGATTAAGAAACACATACACCAATTACTCATAAACGATCATGAAGCATGAATGTAAATTAAGTGCAGAGACAATTAATCAAGAATTAAGCATGCATGAATTAATAGCAAAAAATTTAGAGTAATTAGTGAAGAGGAAAAACAGAACAGAATTTAACAGTAATAATAGAACCTCAAAGAGAACTGCGCTTGATTCTCAAGAGAAAGCAACGTTGGGGACTTAGCCTTCCATTAATCAATAGATGAAGAACTTATAAATTGAAGAACAAAATTTTCTTGCTACTGGAATTGCAAAACGAAAACAAATGTCTCAAAGAAAAACCTAAAACTAAAAAAACAAAAATAGGGGAGAGAGAAGAGAGAGCCTAAACTAGAACCTTGGTGCTGTTATATAGTTTTCCAGCCCCAAAGCTTACAAATCTGTTTCAAATCCAAGCCCATAAATAAAATCAAATCAAATCTAGATAAGATAAGATCTAGATGAAATAATATCTAGATGAGATCAAATCTAAATAATATCTAGATTAGATAAGATAAGATAAGATCTAATTTTGTAGAATAAAATAGTTTGTCCTCTTCAAATCCAAGCCCAATTCTGGATTCATGCACAATGCTTCATTAATTCCTGAAATAAGATTAAAAACATCAAATTAGCTGAATGTGCCCAAATAATAAAACTGCCTAATTAATTTGACAATTAAAATTAATCAGTACTTAAAATGGTGCTAAAAGGGTTAAGAAATAGGAGAAAATAATGGCACATCAAAACCCCATATACTTAGCCTTTTGCACTCCTGGGAAAAATGAAATAAAGAACAAAATCCAAGGATATCAAAGAGAGACAAACAAAACATTTACATATTTCTCAATGAACATCAAGGAATGAAAGGAATGGGTAACATCTAACATTAAGAGATCCAAAGAGTCAAGACATTCGTGAAAATCATCCAAGCAACCCAATCATATGCATGGCAAAATAGTAAATCTGCTCAATAATGAAAAGTAATAAAGCCTCATAAGATATACACTCTATCTCTCAAGTGTCTAGGCTACTGTTTACTCTCGAAGCACCCATGAAAACAAACACCACATAGACTTGGCAAGATTCTAAAATTGACAATCAACCCATAAACACAAGAACATGAGGATCAAAAGGTCTTTTAAGGTTGTAATGGGGCCAAGGACAAGGTAGGGAAAAATATGGAATAAGTAGCTAAATCCCAAAGGAAGAGAGGAACAATAAGGAATAAGTGGAAATTAAGCACAAGTAGTAAACCCAAACCCTCTAATATCAAAAAAATCAACCAAGGCTCCCAAATCAAGTCCTCACAACAAGACCTCATTTATTCAACTTCACTTCTTTTCTTTTTTGATTGAACAGTACGAAATTGAAGAATTTGCAGAAACTGAATTTTTTTTTTGATTTTTTTTTAGATTGAACAGTGCGAAATTGAAGATTAAAGCAAGAACTAGGCAATATATATATACATCAAGCATGGTCAAAAATCACATCTTCCAATGAAACATACCCCCCCCCCCCCCCCCCCACACACACACACACACATTCCCAAAACAATTCCAAAGCTCCAAAATTCCTTAAGGGTAAGGTGACATCATGGTTTTTCACTTAAGGCTTGTAATGAGCTTCAAAACAAAGAAAGGGGAACATAGGCTCAAGGGGCTATCAAAGGAATTTATTCAAGGTAAGTCCATTTGGCTAGAAGCTTATAAGAACAAAATTGCCTAAATTATTTCCTAATATGCATGTGAATTAGGAAGCATCAACAAGAATCAAGCCAAGGCTATTGTGCAAGCAATCAATGGGGCAAAACAAACCAAAAGATTATGATGATGGATATCTCAAATTCTCACAAAGGTAAACCTATCACTTTCAAATTGAGCTTTCAAAACTATCATGACATGTAGAGGAAAAACAAGGATTTCAAATCACAAAATGGCAAGAGACTTTTATTTTCAGAACAATTACCCATTACTTGAACATATCCTATAATTCAAAGAAAAACATGCAAATTTAACACAACAAAACTAACAAAATTAAACTAGAACCCAACAAAACTAACAAAATTAAACTAATTTAACAGAACTATCAAAACCAAAACCAAAGAACACCCCCCCATACTTAAACAACACATTGCCCTCAATGTAGCACAATTAAAATATTAAAAGCATTTAAACCATCAAATAGAATCGGACAAATGTAATAAAAGTAAAGAGGGAGATAGGAAAAGAAAAACTCCCTAAGTCATGGTGGAGGAAAAGTAGGGTGGAGTAAGGAAATCTTTGGAGCAAGGACAACCCCCAATGTTTAATTGGATGCATCGCACATTAGCTTAAATGGGGCTGTCCAATCAGGTGCCTCCTTTTGCAACAAGTTGGATAGTGGAAGGGCTACCTTGCTAAAATCTCTTATAAAGCACCTGTAGAATCCTGCATGACCAAGAAAAGATCGCACCTCTCACATGCAAGAGGGGTAAGGCAATTGTGAAATAACAGAAATTTTTGCAGGATCTACTTCAATGCCCTTTTTGGAAATAATGTGGCCTAAAACTATACCTTGATCAACCATAAAATGACATTTTTCAAAATTTAGAACAAGGTTAGTTCCAGTGCATCTATTCAAAACTTTTTCCTGACTATCCTAACAAACATCAAAAGAGGATCTATATACAGTGAAATCATCCATAAACACCTCTATGCAATTTTCTAAAAAATCACTAAAAATACTAATCATGCACCGTTGGAAGGTACCAGGGGCATTGCACAGGCCGAAAGGCATCCTCCTATAGGCAAAAGTGCCGAAGGGGCAGGTGAATGTGGTCTTTTCCTGATCCTCAGGAGCAATAGTGATTTGCATATAACCAGAAAAACCATAAAGGAAACAGTAGTGAGATTTACCTGCCAGGTGTTCAAGCATCTGGTCAATGAATGGCAGGGGAAAATGGTCCTTTTTGGTAACCTGGTTCAGTCACCTATAGTCAATGCAGACTCTCCAACTGTTCTGCACCCAAGTAGGAATCAACTCCTCCTTCTCATTTTTGATCACGGTGAGGCCGGTCTTCTTCGGGACTACCTGGACGGGACTCACCCATTGGCTGTCGGAGATAGGATAAATGATTCCAGCTTGCAAAAGCTTGGTTACCTCCTTCTTCACTACATCAATAATCACCGGGTTGAGTCTTCTCTGTGGCTGTCCTACTGGTTTAGCTCTATCTTTTAAATTTATTCGAT
The DNA here is from genome assembly GCF_000004515.6 of Glycine max. Taxonomy (NCBI): domain Eukaryota; kingdom Viridiplantae; phylum Streptophyta; class Magnoliopsida; order Fabales; family Fabaceae; genus Glycine; species Glycine max. The sequence continues at coordinate 11,723,676 of NC_038255.2, forward strand.
GCATACATGTGGATGGGCCAATACCAGGAATGTCCGCCAGGGTCCAGCCTATAGCCTTCTTATGCTTCTTGAGAACTGATAACAACTTCTCCTCTTGCTCATCAGCAAGGGAGGCATATATAATTATTGGAAAACTTTTGCTATCATCCAAGTAAGCATATTTTAAATTTGATGGCAGATACTTCAATTCTGGTATGGGCGGTTGGATAGTGGTAGAAAGAGATGGTTTCTCAGCCTGTACCTCATAAAGAAAGTCAGAGGTATGTGTACTTCCTAAAACATGGTTAGTTCTATCTGACTCTATAAAATCAATCTCAAGAGGTTGAACATCATCAAAGATGTAATCAATATCAAATTCAGATTCACTCTCAGCATCAATCAGGCATATGATCAAGTACAATTTCAGATTCAATGCATGAAGAGTGACAGGCATGCAGATTAGAATGAAGATCAGTCATGTATTCATCAACAATATAGTCAATTATTTCAACACGAAATACAGAAAGATCTTTAGATGGGTGTTTCATAGCATCAAGAATATTAAAATGAAAAGTTATATCACCAAACTCCATAGATAGTGTGCCTGCATATACATCTATCTTAGTTCTAGCAGTTTTGATAAAAGGTCTGCCTAGAATGATGGGAACTGACCCTTTAGAAAATCCCTCCTCCATTTGAATATTATGCAAAATGTACCAATATCAAGATTATCAATCCTAGGAATCATGTTGTCAACACGTCAAAATAAATGGATTTAGTATGTTTTTAATACATTAATTAATCAATTTAATTTGAAATTTGTGATATATGTACATTTATATGGTATTCAAACATAGAAAATATTTTTAATTCAAATTATAATAAAATATTTTTTTTATTATACATAACAGTGAATGCTAAATACACTCAAGAATTAATTCATATCAAATTTGGATATTATTTAATGTCTTCAATATATTTTTTATCCCTAATAAATTTTTTCTTTGCATTGAATTCCTAATAAAATAATAATTTTATTTTTGGTCCTTGATAATTTGTTTTACCACTTTTAAATTATTGAATTTTTTAGTCTTAACTAAGAAAACTGGAAAAAAAATTTACAAGGAAATAAACTCAAAATTTGCTAATTTATCAGGGACTATAAAAAGTTCTAAGGACAAAATTAAATTTTTGTTTAATTAAGGACTCAAAGAAAAAGAAAAGTTTATTAAAGAGCAAACACAAAAATTAGATATTTATTAGGAATCAAAAATAAATTTATACCTTTTTATTTAATTGAAAAATACAATATACTTTTAGAAACTCATTAAATAGAATACTATATCTCAAATTAAGAATTGATAATTTAAACACATTAAATAAATGGAGTGCATTACATGGGTGAGTTTAGTTGTTGGTTTTCTCTAGATCTCAACCCAATTTCAAATTGAAAGAACATACATCGAATAAAAAGTGGGTCATGCACCTATAATGACATTCCATTGGCTAGTTCGAAAAGACGAGGATTGCCAAAAAAAATTATTCTGAGTTGTTGATAACATCAAATCAAATGATTTATATTTCTTTGTGCTAGTCCCGTTGGATCGCCGTGTAGGTTTCTAAAGCTTTATAATGCACACCTTCCATCTACATCTTAGTATCACTCTAACACCTGCAATATTCCTACCACATGAAATCTACACTATAAAGTGCATCATCTCCTCTTGTTGTCACCAAATAGGTTATTAGACCCAGAGGTCCAAGACCGACTTTGTCCACACTTTATAATTATTTTTTATCTTGTTTGTATCTTTTTGTGTATGCTAGATCCATGAGCCAAGAAACATAACCCCATTCATGGACCTCCATTGCAGATCTACTCAGATGGAATTCGTTGACCATGTCTCATATTTCTTTGCCCTCTCTTTTATGCTTTGCCGTATCGTTTGTTCTCACCATGGTCAATAAACATCTTCAACGACCATGATTTCTTTGATTAACTATATAAGGTAAAATTTCTACCTCTTTTGTTATTGTAAATTAACTCATTTATTAATAACAATTACATGATTAATTTGTATCGTCACTAAAAGACATGGTGAATACGCACACTAATCGATTTGATGTAGATCTAGTCATCTCTTTGCTAAATAGTTGGGGGAAGAATCCATACGTATTAGATATTTTGAGAAACTTATCAAGATAGAATTAGATTTAGGTAGACAATATATTGTTGGTAAATGAGAATCAATTTTTTACCAAGGTACAAAATGTGTCACTAAATTTCCAAATCATCTAATACTTTACAAAGTAATCATCATTGTTATAGTACCCATGATTTCATTCAAGCTGCTCACCATAATTATTGTTGGTACCAAGAAATGGTTTATCCAAGTGGTACTAGACACGAATCCCTTAAGATTGTAGTAAAGGGTTTGAATCCTGACGAATGCATATATGGAGAAAATCTTGTTGAGAGGGAGATCCCACCTATGAGTGCCAACAAGTCCCTTGGAGTGCCAACAATTATTGTTGAGAAGTCTTACAGTCATTGCGAATAGCCAATTAGCTGCCAACAAAATGATGTTATTTTAAGAGTTTATTCTTCTGTGAAATCATTTTAAGATTTGTGATATATGCTATTGTTTTGCCATTATTTTCATTTCATTTTTACCTTCTGGAGACAAGATTTTGCAAGAAATTGATGTTGTATCCTATAGAGTGCTTGGCTAACTTCTTTTTGGCACTATCAGAATATTCTATAAAAAGGTTGAATATGTGCTTGAAGATTGTAATGAGGTTCTCGTCAAAATCAACAAATTTTTCGTCAACAAAGAAGGCTTAGTATGTGTGGAAACATTGTGTATGCCTGTTACTATACCAGAAAGATTTGAGTTGGATGCTTTTGAGTTAGATAAACCTGAAGATGCTGGCAGGTATGCTTTTATTAGGTTAAACTTTAGAAGCTTAATGATTATGTAATTTTCTTCATACTGCTTCTCTGGAAGAAATTATGCTTAGAGACAAAGATATTAGAATTGTTTCACTATTTTACTTTTATAGTAAATGTAATCTTATTCTATTGTTTGAGTAATACACTTTTAAGTGAAACAAAATTTGTGCGTAAAACTGAGGGATTTGGGCTGTTTTCTAAGGAGAAGGTATGCATTCCATAATAATTATAAGTGGTACAAGAATAATGTTTCTTCCATTTTATCTATGCAAGTATTTTTTGTTTATTGTTTATCTTCAGCTCTATACTAATACTAGTATATGCTGTTTAATTTCAAGGTATATAGTTAGAAAGAGCATAATTAAAGAGTGCAAAAGACATAGTTCGTTTCCCTTTCCAACAGAATGCCACCATACTTTACTTATTGCACACTGTACAGAGGCAAAGAGAATCTCCCATTACTTACTGTGCAAAATGTAAGTTTGATTTGATCACTTTTCTTTTTCTTTTTGTTTATAAACTCTTCTATCTTTACTAACATTGTTTTTCTCCATGTTCTTCCTCTGACCTTCAACTCCTATTCTCAAAATAAAATGAAAATGCATAATTCCCTTAAGCTGTTGGCACTCCCCTAATCCCTTCTCAATCCTCAGGTTAGGTGTAGATGAACCTGAATCTCAGGATTTTGACATTCCAATTTTTATTGAGATAAAATCCTTTTGGAATCTCCCGAAACAAATGAAGTGCCAAATTTGATGGATGAGGTAAAGAATAACTAAATGATGAAAATACTCTTTGACATTCTAACAGGCACACTATGAGTGGTTTGCAATACATTCATAATTGTCTCCACGCAAACTCGCATAAAGAAAAACCATATTGTTGTTTGATCTAGGAACTTTGAATTGGTATGAAACTTTAGATTCTAAGATAGAGGAAACTTATCCTAGTACTAAACCTTTGTTTCATTATGTCTGTCTCAGGAAACAAATTCATGTGGAACTATATAACCAATCAGAATTATGTAAGAACCCTTGCAAATCACCAATTAAGTTTTATTAAATTCTATGTTTTGCTTAATAGTGCATGATTTCTTTATTTTTTCTCTTTAGTAGCTGGCTTTGGAAAGTTGTCAGATTGATTATTGCTTACAAGATTGGCTTATGATGGTCTTCTTTAATGATGTACCGGAAAGTTGCAAGTTGCCTACTTCAGAGTTTTCTGTGTGCAAGAAAACAAAGAGAGGAGGACATTGTAAACTTTTCACAAGTTTTTGTAGGCCAGGCACGGAAAGAATCTGCACTGCTATTTAATGAAAAGTTTGGTGACTTCTGTAAAAAAAAAAGTTTGGTGACTAATTTTCTTATGGCAGTGATGCAGAAACTTGAGTTATGTTTTCTTGTCTTACTACTCTGCTTTTTCTGTAGATGACATACTTTGTTAAAGGATGAAACATTGTTCTTCATAACTATCAATTCTACTTTTATCTGAGTGATGATAACAGGAAAATGTGGAATTGTAGTTGTCCAGTCGGTTTGTTTGTCAAACAATAGTGATGTACTTCTATAACTTTTTTTAGGGTGATCGATGCCCTTTCACTTAATGGATCAACTTTGTCTGATTGGAATATAAGTATATAAATCTCCAATGCAGCGTGGAACTTATGTTAGTCCTTTTGCTCTTTCTTAGCAATCATATTTTGAAGCAGCAGAATAATTCAAGCATGCTTAATTATGAACTTCTTATGTGATAGCCTACCAAAAAGTATATTCATCTTGATGCTATAATTTGTATCAATTAATTCTTTTTAAGTTATCCTTAACTGTATATTCTCATACCTGTACAGCCTCAGGATTTTTCCCATTCCGGTGTGATTCACTTGAGGTATTACAGACATCAAGAAAATAAGAAAATAAGCAGGGAATGAAGGAAGACAAAAAGAAAGAGTGTATAATGGAAAAAGACAGGGATATCATGATAAAACAAAAAAAAAGTAGTGATTGATATTTAAATAAAGTTAATTTATCTGACAGACACAATATCCTTTCCCATGATGGGAGACATATTACACTCTTCCACGATAGCCTTGATGTACCCATGGACCAAACTCATTAAATCTGTGAGTTAGCCAGATTAGGCTAGGAAAAAAACCACATTGAATGCTCTACTTGTTTTAAGGCTTGTGGCACATCCTGATTATTGGTTAAACCCATGGTGTACAAGCTATGACCCTTACGTACATACCTATGGTTATTATATTTGGTATCTAGACATTTAAAAATATCATGATATCGGTCCTTATATTTCTTTCCCCTCATTAGTCACTCAATAATTTAATTTTCCAGTAAATTATTTTGTCAATATTTTAAAAAGGAATTCTTGTTCATATTTATCCTATTTGACTCAAATAGGATTGTTTTAGGTGAGAGATACAAGGGATATTGAAAAAGAAAGTTAAAAAGTAAAAGAAGACTAATAACAAAAAAGTAAGAGGCTTATTTAGTAACAAATTAAAATTTTGAAAACTTCTTTAAAAGATAAATAGTTTAAAACATCTTTCTAGAAATAGTTTAAACTTCTTTGAATAGATTCTCAAGTCTACTTTAGGCCTAAATATGCTTTTGGTCCCTGTAAATTAATGTTTTTTTGGTTCCTGTAAGTTCATTTTTCTAATTTTAGTCCTTGTTCGCTCTTTTTCAATTTTTGTTTCTGTAAGATATTGTGCTCATTTTTTGTTCCTACTGTAAGATATTTTGTTCATTTTTGAAAAACATAAACTTACAAGGATTAAAAATGAGCAAAAAACTTATAGGGACCAAAATTGGAAAAGCATAAACTTATTATAAGGACTAAAATTAGAAAAATGAACACAATGACCAAATATCAAAAAACACAAACTTAAAAGGACCAAGAACATATTTAGGCCTCTACTTATTATATGAATTTTCCATAAGGAACAAATTTTGAGCCAAAACAACAAGCACACTTCCATTCTCACTTCTTTTTATTTTTCCTGTCAACTTGTATGATTTTTCTTATTTTTTTTTTATTTTATCCAAATGACTAGGTTCTTTTTATATAGTTTTTGTGTAGATGCGTAGAAAATTCAGTAAAAAGTTCAGCTCAAAATTCACAGTGACCAATTCCTAGTAATTTTTATACGTTCGTATGTTCAAGCTGCCTGCATTAGCAATTCAATCACCAAAACTCAAATTCACAATGGACATAATCATAAGAAAACCTAAAAGTTCAAGAAAAGGTTCACAATCAAAGACTCTCTAAGAATTATGCATGAACATGTTAAGGACTAATTAACATGCAAGATTTGACTCAAATCAAATTATAGGCTAAAAAAATTTCATACACTCATGAACAAATGAGTTAGACAAAGAAACAAGAAAAATAAAATTCAACACAACATAAGGAATCTTATGTGACAAGTTTCATGACTAGACATGACTTTTATGACAAAACTACAATAGGTGAATATGTCATTCTAGATTTTCGAGGTTTTCTTCTACTTTAATGTTTTTGTAAGAATTTTATGGTTTAGGTTTCAGCCAAAAAAATTGACAATATAAAACTCAAAGGAACCTAAACTAAACACAATTCATGGTTCAAGAACAAGAACAAGGAATTTGAATCATAGAAAATCAAATCTAGCTTCTATAGCAAGCTTAATCGGTGGAACTTCTAAAAAATTATGTTAACAACATTCAGCACAAGACACGTGAGGAGATACATGGAGAGAAACGAAGAAACAACAACGGAGGAGAAAGTAAAGCTGAAAACTAATGGAGCTTTAAGGAGCACCTACTTGAAGCTCTTGTGCTCTGATACCACTTGTTGGAAGCTTACTTATGAAGAGAAATGGACCCAACCTTGACCTATGGGCTCAGAAATCTACCTTTAGGTTCATGAGAACCCTATGGTCTTCTTCAGCAGCTCTAGTCCAACCCTCTTGGAACCTCTTGCTCATGGCTCTGGTGACTGGTCCCTTCCCAGGGAGGATTGCATCAAATATGTTTAGCCAAGGATCAATTCCATCATGAGAAGACTCAACACATTGACATCAGATACCACTTTATCCATGTTGAGAAGAGGCTCGAAATCCAGAAAGTTGATACCACTTCATTCATGGATTATATAGTCACGTAGAAAGGAGTGTTCAGTCTAGTTGTTCATTAACATAGCTTGTGTTGTAATTGTAATTGTTTTCTTTTTCTTATTTTCTTTTCTAACAGTTTTCTAGTTGGACAGTTAGTTGTTTTCTCCTTTATAATGAGATTTATGTTTTACATTCAAAGAGCTTGAGAGTGTATTTAACTCTTTTCATTCCAAATTTTGTTATTTACAATAAATTTAACAATTTATGCGATATCTTTTCTCATTCTATGATCTAAACTTCCCTATCTAAATAGTATTTCTCAAATATTTCCCAACAAGAAATATGGAAAGCACAAACCACAAACCAAAAACAGGGTAGTAAAAACCCAAATAGAAGAGGAAATGAAACATAGATGTTCGAACGGTTTGATCAAGAAACCCATTAATATGCCTAATAATAGAAACAGCAATGCAGTCAGATTTAGTGCTCATATAGATATATTAGTAGTTCTTCCAAGATAATCACAACATGCAACAACAAACATATTATTTAGATTCAGTGCTTACCAAAATGGATTCAGTGTCTCCACATCTCTTTTTCTCCTCCACGTTATCCGATGTGAAACTGCACCATGGTCGACGCACCATGATATTACGAGAAATAGAGAAATAAAGAAAGAGAACAACGAAGATGAGGTTATAAAAATTAGGCTGTTGAAGATAGAGACACAAACAATGTAATCTCTTCATCATCGTTCTCTAACCCTTTTACTACTAGTTCCACGACTTTAGTGGCCAAATCAGTGTGTGAGAGAGAAGAATTGCGGTTTGATGCGCTGCTGGTGGTTTGGGGCGAGGTTATGGTGGGTGGAGGCACATAAGATAAGAATGAGAAGGGACACAGGTTCCCATTCATCCAAACCCAGAATACAAAATGGGAATGGGTGCGAGAGGGTTACTAGAGTGGAGCATGAGAGTGAAAGTGAGATTCGTGAACTTCTACGGAAACATTAGACGAAAGTTGGAGGCGAGAGTGGAAGGGGGTTTTGTGATGTTGAAGGAAACAAAACATTTTCACATTTTAGAGTGACTTTGGTTTAGTGATTTAGAGGGAAAGACGAAATGAGACGGTGTGTATTTGTTTATGGATAGTAAAAGGGGTACATATGATGGCTGATTAATTAGTCTCCCTTAAGGGTGACCGCAAAATCAGTAACTGATTAAAATTTTCAATACCCAACCTCTAAAATGATATTTTTACCCCCAAATCTTTAAAGTCAATTTTTCCATATAAGAAAAGGTGTTTTTGGAAAAAAAAATGTTGGACCAAGTCCCCTTGAGTACTTGTCATGCATTTCTCTCAAAGTTATATGACATAGACATATTACACCCTGAAATCGGGTATAAAATTCAAAAGTTATGCTTGATCAAATAAAGCAATGGAAACAAGATTCCATTTTAGACAAGAAAACAAGTATCGAATAATGCCAAGTTGACAAAGAGTACCAGGATTGAGAAAAATCCCTCCTTCAGTTATCTTTGTATCCCTTGATTTGTATCCAGGACTCATTCATAAATTGAGATGAATGAATGGCTACTTTCTTCTCTAAAGTGTATAGCGGTGATAAATAAATATCCGAAATAACAAAAATTCTGAATTAATTTCTGAATGTGAAAATAGTGTAATAATTATGTGTCGTCATTAAGTTTTGTGGATCATTCTGTCCTTATGATATAATATGCGTACCAATTTAACATTAAATTATAAAATTTAAGGAATAATTTGACAATAAGTTATAAAATTTAGTGGCAAATTTAAAAATAAGTTGTATGGTAGGACGTAATCATCACCTTTTTTATACATTTAAGACTAAACCAGAATTTTTATTTTTTTCAAAAATTACATTATCGATGTAAGAACGAAGGTGGTCCTATAAAAAAAAAAAAACAAGGTGACTATTTATTCAATGACTTAGTTATTTCCTACTACAACTATTTCCTTTAAGGTTGGGTTTACCTATCCAAAATAAATAAAAACTAAAATACTATTCTGTTTCAGTTTGAAAGTTTTCTATCTCCACGGGAAATTATTTATTAAAACTAAGCCCCGAAGCAATTCCAGCAGGTCGTGCAAAGTCAAAAGTTATATATCTAACATTTAATATATTCCGCTGTACGTTCATATCTTCGAACATTTCTATGTCATTGGATTACTTTAGTTGTATATGAAAACAAGTCACACGACACCAACAATTAATATAATTTCGGGTTGCAATAATCTGAGTCTTTGATTAATTGTGGACAGGACCAATCAGAAATAGTCTCTAATCCCTTCATAAAATATCAATTTTCCACCTACTACCTCTGGTGACCATGTTTAAACTTGTAACAGTTCCTCAAGCTAAAAAAAGATTAGGCACGCATGTAGTTGTTAAGGAATGATTCCTCATCAAATAAATAATTAATTACGGTCAAGATAAAATGCAAACCAATTCAATGCTTCATACTTATAAATAGCAATCAGCAAGCTCTACATAAATCACAATTCAATCATCACAAGCAATTACATATAGCACAATTGTTTAAGAGTGTATTACTAAGGAAAAACAATGAAAGTTGTGTACTTCCTTGTTGCCATCTTGGCTTTGACATCCTCTCTTGTCTCTGCCTATGATCCTAGTCCTCTGCAAGATTTCTGTGTGGCAGCCAAAGAAAAAGATGGTGGTATGTAAAAACATTAATCCTTATACCATTGGCATCATATATATAGACGTTGTCTAGAATTATTGTGATTGATGATTTTTATTAATTAAGACCTTTTGCCTTGTATTTGTAGTGTTTGTGAACGGGAAATTTTGCAAGGACCCTAAGCTTGTCAAAGCTGAAGATTTCTTCAGACATGTAGAACCGGGGAAGACTGACAACCCAGTAGGTTCAAACGTGACTCAGGTGTTTGTTGATCAACTACCGGGACTAAACACGCTTGGCATAGCTTTGGCTCGCATAGATTTTGCACCAAAGGGTTTGAACGCTCCCCACACTCACCCTCGCGGCACTGAGATCCTTATAGTCCTTGAGGGTACTCTTTATGTTGGATTTGTGACTTCCAATCAAGATGGAAATCGCCTCTTCACCAAAGTGCTGAACAAGGGTGATGTGTTTGTGTTCCCAATTGGTCTGATTCATTTCCAATTGAATGTGGGATATGGCAATGCTGTTGCCATTGCTGGCCTTAGCAGTCAAAATCCAGGAGCTATCACTATTGCAAATGCTTTGTTTAAAGCTAATCCGCCTATTTCTTCTGAGGTTCTCACCAAAGCTTTCCAGGTGGACAAGACTATAATCGATTATCTTCAAAAGCAATCTTGGTACGACAACAATAACTAATTTGGGAGTATGGAGGATCATTTCGCACTGTCTAGTTATTGGATAATTGATCACTTTAATTATTATTTCAGTCACGCCATACATTAGACCTAATAAATAAAACCTTTGTGGATTATAATTTTTTACATATAATATTTGTTCTGTTTGGAGTTCGATTTGGTTAATACTTGCCCTACGCGTCTGCTACCACGGGCATATTCAGTTAGGCTGGTTTTAGGTAACAGGTAGAAGATATTTTCAGGTAACAAACATATTAATTAATACCCTAAGTCACCCATAAATTGTCCCTACATTGAAGTCTGCCTAGTCCACCATACTACATACCCTTAAAGGCCAAAGCATTTACAACGGTGTTTACAATTTAAACCTAAAGTTCAGCAAGAGAAAGGATAAGTTTGAAAATTAACTGACTATTAATTGTCTCATGAAGTGAGACAAAATCTTAACAGTTAGTATTTAATTTAACGAATAGATTGTTAGATATTAATTAGAAAAATAATAATAACAAGTTTTATGAGCCTTAAATTGTGGAAGATGAAAGAGGCATGGCTCTCGAACGTGATCTCATAGATTACCTCAACCAATCCACCTTGGATGGCCTTGACTTAACCATCTGCTTCTCCGAGGGCCCTTTATTGTTTGATCCAATATTGACCGGGGATGAGCCCTAACTTCCATAGGTCTATGGTGAACGCGAGCGACAAATATATATATATATATATATATATATATATATATATATATATATATATATATATATATATATATATATATATATATATATATATATATATAACCATTCTAATCCAAAGGCTTATATGCTCCACACCTTGGGTTGCCCAAGAGAGCCCGAGGGCATGATTCTATCTTAGTTGTAGTGGATAGGTTTTCTAATATGACACATTTTCTTCCCAACTGTAGCTGAACTTGGTAACCAAACTCTTTCTCGACAGACTGGTGGAAGGGGTGACTATCAATTTCAATATCGATCTGTCACTGAATAAAATATGAATACATTAGATTTCGCTTACCATCACCATCAAAACCAAACACAAAAACAAGCATTTATAGAAGACTAACCTTTCATCATCGAGAATGAGAACGAGAGTGAGAGCGAGAAAGAGAGCACAAGAGTGAGAGCAAGAACAAGAGCGCGAGAGTGAGAATGAAAGTCAGAGATGATAGCGAGAGCGAGAATGGTGTGGAGATAAGTGAGAGCGAGAACGAGAGCGAGAGAGATGAGTGAGAGTGTGAATGAGAGCGTGAAAGATGAGTGATAGTGAGAATGAGAGCGCGAAAGTGAGAGATGGTTCAGAATGAGCACGAGAAGAGGAAGAAATAGATTTAATTTAACTAACACGATGCCGGTTTTCCAAAAAAACCAATGTTAACATAATTTTGTTAATGTTGGTTTTTGGATAAACCGATGTTAACATGAGTTCGTTAACATTGGTTTTTATAAATCGATGTTAACGAACTCATGTTAAAAAACCTATGTTAATGAACTCATTTTAATATCGATTTTTTCAAAAACCAACTTTAATGAACTCGCGTTATTTACGAATATGCCACCGTGTTTTTCTTAGCATCAGTCTTTTAAAAAGCCGATGTTAACATAGCGATGTTATATCCATTCTTTCCATTAGTGATGACTACAAAACCATTCCTGTCTGTTGGAATGAATTGGATTATCGAGTTGAGGGATGCCCCATCTTCCCTTCACCGATAGGAACCTTGCTTGAGTCATCATAGTCTTTCTGACTTGGCATTGTCATTGTTGCTAATTCTTAATAGAAAAACCATGTTTTCCCCGTTTTTTAGTTTTTGATCCATAGTTTTGTGATTCTTTTTCATGGATCAAGCTATGATCCATTGTAACTAACTTGAAGTTGTTGGAATTAAATGAAGTAGATTCAGAGTATGCGATTCTCCAATTTCTAATTCATTTCTCAGTTTATGCAATTATTTTCTACTTCTTTACTTGAATTCATGCAAAGGCGTGATCAACCTTGCTTAATGAGTTGAGTTGTATTGGAAAACAAGTTCAATTCTATATTTGAATCAAGAATGTGTAGGAATCTAGTTTTTGGAATGAAATTAAGTTGTTACATTGCATTGTTTCTTTGTTCATACTCTAATTGCTAGGTTAGGTTTACTAAGGGATCAGGAATCTAATTTAGGAATTAAGAATCATTTACCTACGAAATTAGGATTTGATTACTTGTGTTGAAATTCAGAATATGATTGGAAATCGAATAGCACACAATGAATTTTATGGAATTCGAATCTAACACCACCTTTTTCAATTGATTTTTGCATTCTTCACTACATAACTTTATTCTAAAAACCAGAAAACATTTTCTTAATCGCTACAATGAGAGCACTTTTTGCTTGAATGAAACCATCTTTTGGAATTGATAAAAAAAACACTCTACTATTTCGCCACAATTGTTTCACAACTTATTTCACCAAAATTGCTCCCTTGCTTCTTATTTTTCTTGCTCACTAAAAAAAAACATGATTTAGCGAACAAATAGTTCGGTCGCTTAAACTGTTAGCGACCAAAATGACAACCGAATACTGTGCATCACAAAAACCCTAGTCACTAAGACATTCGCGACCAAATAATCATTCGGTTGCTATTTAGAAACTGAAATCTTCAGCAGCTGGTCCATAAAATTCAGTCGCTGCATATTTGGTTGTTGTTTTACTTAGCACTAAATCAACGATCGAAGAATTCTGTAGCTAAAAAATAATTAAAATTAAAATTAAAAATTAAAATATAACTCGGTCGCCAAGTCGGTCACTATCAAATAACTTTTTTTAAATAAAACTATGTGGTTGCTAATTAAGTCGCTAAAAAATAATTAATTTCAAAATAAAAATAATGAAATACAATTCGGTCGCTAATTCGATAACTATAAAATAATAAATTTTTAAAGGTTAAATTTCTCATTTGATTCCTATAGTTTCACGATTTGTACCTTTTAGTCCTTTTAGTTTAAAAGTGGTTTTTTTAGTCCATATAGTTTACATTTTAATTCTTTTTTGGTCCTTATGGTTTTAAAGTGGTCTTTTTAGTCCTTATAGTTTGTATTTTAATTCTCTTTTAGTCCCTATAGTTTGAAAGTGATTTTTTTAGTCCCTATAATTTGTATTTTAATTATCGTTTAGTCCTTATTACAAAAAAATGTTATAAATATATTTAACTACAAATTAGTTATAAATTATCAACTATTTTTTATTACAAATTATCTTGGGAAAAATTAGTTATGAATTATTTGCTAATATTTTTGTAGTTAATTGTAATTGATAATATTACTGATATTTTGATGGTAAGGACTAAAAAGAAATTAAACTATAAAGTATAAGAAATAAAAAGACCACTTTCAAACTATAGGGACTAAAAGGGAATTAAGACGCAAATTATAAATACTAAAAAAACCAGTTTCAAACTAGATGGACTAAAAGGGAATTAAAATGTAAACTATAGGGACTAAAAAAACCACTTTAAAATTATAAGGACTAAAATGTGCAAATGATGAAACTATAAGGACTAAATTAGTAATTAAACTATTATTAAAATACATTTATAAAGAAATGCATTCGGTCGCTAATAAATAATTAATTTTAAAATATAAAATAAATCAAAAATGCAATTCGGTCACTGTTAAAATATTTATTTTTTAAATAAAAAAATAAATTAAGTCGGTCTCAAATTAAGTTGATAAATAAAAATATGGTTATTTTTCATTTATTATATTTTGGCTTGCTTAATAATTATCGACTATAAATATAATTGATAATTAAACTATTATTAAACTATATAATCAAACTTATAAATAAAAGTAGATATTCATGATGTGTAAATATAGCTATAAGAACAGTTCGAATTTAAAGATTGATAAAGTGCAAATTCAAAGTTTTCAAAGTTTAATAAAATACAATGTCAAAGTTTATAAAGTTCAAATTCAAAACTAACATGGCATAATCAAACTAAAATAAACAATAATCAAGAGTCAATGATCCTTTGACATGTAATGAGAACGATCAACCTGAGCATCGTCAACATAGTGGTCAGTTTCATCCACTGTGGTAGTCAATGGACTAGGAGCTGACATGATAGACTGAATATGTAAGTTTTGTAATATACATTACATTTGCTTAGTTTGTTGATGAATTTGCTCATTTTGCTCATTTTGCTCTTGCATCTATTGTCTCATCTCCTAACTTTGTTGGTCATGATTCTCCATCAGTTGCAACATTTTTACCTCAAGTATCCTCTCCTTATTTGTCTTTTCCAAAAGCTTAGCATTTAATTTAGTAATTGTCTCACGTATTTTCTCTATTTGATCTTCCATGAGAGTAATAGAAATAGATAGAGCTGATTTTGAGCAACTAAACCTTTTGCTCAAAGTACCTAGATAGTACACATTCCCCTTGTAATTTGGACCTCCAATAACATTCAAATATATTTCATTATCATTAACAGAAGTAGCAGTGTTAGGGGAACCCTATGTGAACCAAGGTTTTAAAAATCTGCTTTTAGAATTAGCTCAAATTTGATTTAATGGGTGGGCCAGTTCCATAACTTGTAGGTGTGCAAGTCTTAAATTTAGGATTAGAAGATAGAACACTGGTAGCCAAGAATTTGATAGTGGTAATAATGCATAGTTGAAATTTATTGCAATGGAAGGAGATTTGAAGGATCATTTGGTTCTGGAGATTCAAAAAGGATGAAGAGAAGACAAGACAAGAGAATAGAAATTGTGTGGAGTCTAAGGTATGCATTTGGAGGAAATTTCAAAGTAGTTGGTAGGTATGTATTGGTGGAAATTAATCCCATGAAAATATGCTACTAATTTGTTAATGGGTTAAATGATGGAGTTTGAAACATAGATGATGATAAAACAAAAGTTTAGTACCACACCTCTGAAACTGGTTTACCTCACAAACAACACAGAGCAATTGCTCTTACAATCCTATTTCACATTTTAGCACTCTAGTTATACCAATTTACATCTACGTAACTCATATAAGTTACATCATGCCCATAAAACACCGAAACATGAACATATATTAAGGTAAAAAGGCATATCACATACATAATCTTAGAGTGATAATCTATTATTAGGCAAACACAAAAATCACATGCGTGTTTGAGTTTCTAAATGAACAAAGCATGAAATATAAATAACATAACCATAACTAGAAATATAATTATCACATTTAGAATACAAAATTTGAAGCAACTAGAATAAAAAAACCACAACTAACCTAAACAATGGCACGTACGTGTGAGTAAGGGAGTGATCACCTAACAAAATCACACCTGTGAACCTGAGAGTAAGAGAGAAAGAAAAAAGTTTAAATAAAAACTTAATTGGAAAACTAAATTTTTGTCTATGTTACATGCCACTAAATTCAGGTGTGTATATTTAAGAAAAAATTATAAAAAGTTGTTCAAAAAACAGGATAAAAAAATCCAGTAAATGAATTGGAAACCAGAAGTAAAAAAAGAAGTGAAAACAAGATTGAGATGAAGTATGTTAATATTAATATCTTAAATCACACAGATTCACGGAAGTTTAAAATAAAAAATAGTAAAAGAGAAAAGAAAAATAAGAAGCCAAAGTATATCAACGTTGTTACTTCAAACAAATATGATTTATTATTTTTTAAGAAAAAGATAGTAAAAAAGGAAAAAAAAATAAGAAGCCTCCAGAACTTAATTAAAAAATTGTAAACTTTTAAAGTTAGAATACAGAATGTTTAATTAACAAATTATAAGTCATTATAAGTCTTTTTATTTGCACCTGGATTAAATATATTTAAAGAACCAAAGCTTAAAAGAACAAAAAGTCTTGTAAAAAAAGAACAAATTAAGAAAAATTCAAAACAATTCTGAGAGATAATCAAATAAATATTATTCAGCAAGCTAATAAATAACCAGAAAATAATATAGCATCACAAAATTAATATAAATACTCAGGAGTCCAAAATACAGAGATATTTCTCTGCCTTTGGCAGGTGTCTGCATTAAAAAAAAAAAAAATCATCCAATAGTTCCTATTGTGTCTAACATGAAAAAAATAATGGATGGTGCCTAACCTCTATAAATAAGTATAAAATCAAGAGTCCTATAAGACGTGGAAATTAATTGATTAATACACCTTACAAAAGAAACTTGTTAATAGATAGATTCAAGATAATCACATGTTTCATCTCCACTTTGCCATTTTGTTTTACCAAATTTTTTTGGGATGTAGTAGACAGGAAATGAACTATTTAGTAATCTATTGCACTATTTATCCAGACATTTTTATGGGTTCGGTTGAGCTGAAAACTTGATATTAGAAATTTATTGAATAAAAAACTAGAAACATACCCATAAAATATTGTTAAATTAATAGCCACAGAGGCCAGTATACGCAAGAAAATAGAAAGACCTACAATTCAGGATTGATATCCTCCTAAACATATCAATGAAAACATTTACTGTCCTTGTAATGAACTTTTAAATCTTATATTATCTCCCAATTATTTACATACTACTCTACTGGATTTAAATTTAATTTACTATTAAAAAAATTGCATTCTTGTCTTTCACAAAATGATAAATTTAAATACTCTTAAAGTAATTATTTTAATGGTCAGTTATGATTAATTGAAAGTATACATTTTTTACGCTAACAATACATTATTTTAAAATCACTTTTAGTATTTATATGTTTAAATATAAAAAAATTCTAATTCTCTTTAAGTAATGCCAATTTATTTAAATAAAAATTATATGTTTAAATGTAAATTATCTTTTATTTATGAAAAATATTTCATATTGTGATATAAATTATTTTAATTATTAATAAATTATTTAAAAATATATTTAAATGTAATTTAGAAACAAAATGATGATAACATATTAAAGAAGATAAGAAGTTGAGAAAATCTCTAAAAATATGTAAAAGAAAAATAGTTAAAAACACTCCTGCACCAGATAAAATATTTTTTAAAAATTATCTTTTAGAATTTTATTTTGTATTTTTCTTTTTTAAAAAAATGAATGAACCCATGGGTTATCCCATTCGATCCACAGAGGGATGGGTTGGGCCATGAAAACAGCATCTCGTCTCAAATTTGGACCAGTAGAGCTCGCCCCTAAAATTCCTTGGCTCGTAGTGGGCTGGCACACCTCTATTTGTGGGTAATATTTGTAGGTAAAATTTATATTTTCTACGGATGCATATTCCGTGGATAATATGTGTGGATAAAATTTAATTATTTTTATTAATTTTTCCTAACTTAATTATAACTCAATTATCTTTATTACTTTTTCTTAAATTAATTTATAACTTTATCATTATAATATTTAATAAATATTTTTATACAAGATAATTAAAAAAAATGTGCTTAACATGTAATATATTAAATTAAAAAAATAAAAACTTGAGCTTAACTCTTTTACATAATCAACTCAGAGTGGTATCTAAAAAAAAGAGTGGTATGTTAAAAAAAAAGTGAGAGTATAATACACATTTATATATGTCAATGCGCGACTTTTTTCTCATAATATAATTAATTTTACTATCTTTTAAAAATATATTTAATCTTAAATTAATTTTTAGAAAATGAAAAATATTAATTTATCAACTTGTGCATCATACGGGAACACACACTAGTAATTTTTAATTAATTATTAAGCTTTGGTTAGTGTATATGTTACACTAAGTTCATATTGGACCTTATTGAGTTTCAATGAATCATTAGTGTATATATTAAACTAAAGTCATATATTGGATCTTGATTAGGTTTCAATCAATCATTAGTGTATATATTACATTAAAGTGATATTGGGTCTTCATTCGGTCTTATTGAGTTTCAATCAATCAATAGTGTATATGTTACACTAAAGTCATATTGAAAAGTAGTGAATGCATAAGTTACACAATGAATCTTAATAAATCATTATTGGGCCTTTGTTAGTAAAAATGTTAAATCAAGGCTTAATTGAAAAAAGGTTCCCTTATTTTGCCTATTTCATCAAATCAGTCTCGCAATTTTTTAATTCACTATCTGAGTCTCCTTATATTTCAAAATTCACTGATATAAGATTAAATTATATTTTTGCATAAATTAGAAAATATATACTTATATAAGCTTTATTTATATTTTATATATTATATTTTTATAATCTTATGTATTTTTATCACATTATTCAAAACATATATGATACAACAAAGATATAATATAATTTTTATCTTTAATTTATTTTTTTTATATAAATTATAATTTCATAAAATGACAATATTTTATTATCTTTTAAAATATTTATATATATGATTTAATACTATTTTTTTACCTATATTAAAGAATTAAATTATATTGTAAAGATATGTAATTAAATAAAATTACCGTATGTTCTATTTTTAAAAATATTTATGAATATGTTTTATTGAAAGTAATTTTTATCTATATCACAATATAATTAAAAAATCATATATTTATTATGATTTACAAAATATTATAAACATTGGTTTATTAATTTAAAAATATTACTAATATATCAATTTCAATAATTTTCAAATATAAAATTTATTTAAGCATATTATATATTTATTATGATTTATAATAAACTAAAAATTTAGTTTCTTATTCTTTTTAATAAAAACATTTGGTCGCTAGTTCGATCGAAAACCTAAAAAATTGTTATCTTATAGCGACCGAAAATGTGTTGGTCGCTATCTTCAAGTCGCCTTCGGTTGCTAATTTGGTTGCTATAATAATTTTAAATTTATAGATATATCGTAACCGAAATAGTCACCGAAGATTTCAGCGACACTTCATTTCAGTAACTAATTCAGTTGTTGATGCAAGTTAGTCACAAGAATTAAATTCGGTCACAACTTCGGTGGTAGGTTGCGACTGAACCTTCTCGGTATCTATTTCGGTTGCTAATTGCGACTAAAAATACTCGATCACGAAATGTCATTTTTCTAGTAGTGGCTTTAGATAACAATTATTGTTCAACTTCCTAGATATTATACAAGTCATTATGGATACGATACTCTTATACTTGTCGTTTCTTACTACACATAGATTAGATACACTTGCCTAGATCATGAGTCAACTGTCGTCGACATGGAACTCCTCATTGTAGGACCAATATCCCTCAATCATCCAAACCGAGATGTGGATCCTTGACTATTTTACAAACCAGGTGGATTCGTAAAAGTATATAACAAGCTAGTGTAGTTTGAAAACTATTTAACAATGATGGGTGATTTTGACTTTTGACATCAATTGTAAGAATAACCGATGTAGAAAATGAATTTTTACATTGGTTGTAATTATAACCAATGTAAAAACGTAACTTTTTACATCACTTGTGGTTTAAACTGATGTAAAATGTCTCTTTTCTTACATTGGTTATAATTACAAGTAATGTCAAAATCACTCATCATTGATAAATAGTTTTCACACTATTAAAAAATACACTTTCAACATCGGTTATTTACGGCATTCTACATCGGTTATAAAACCGATGTTGAATGTATTATTGTTAACATCGGTCTTCCAAAACCAATGTTAACATAAAAACAATAACATCAGTTTTCTTAATTTCCGATGTTATACAGAAAGAACTATAGCAAAATAAGTGTATGCATGATGAACCATGACATCGGTTTTCTAGTAAAACCGATGATAATGTTATATATTCACATCGGTTTTGTATTAAAGCCGATGTTAATGTAATACATTAAAATTGGTTTTCTAGCAAAACCGATGTTAATATATTACATTAACATCGGTTTCACTAGAAAATCGATATCAACGTTCATGATGCATACACTTATTTTGCTGTAATTCTTTGTATATAACATCGGTTATTTATAAATAACCGATGTTAACCATTGTACTTTAACATCGATTATTTATAAATAACCGATGTTAATATACACACGTTAACATCTGTCATACCCTAATTTCGTCCGGGGATTATTACTTGATGACATGCAACCTTTGGTTAGCCGCTTTGAGATTACTTGGCGTCCTTTGTTGCACAAAAAATGAAGTCCCGAGATGTGTCAGAAATCAAAAGGAAGCAGGCTTACGCGATCCGTGAAATTCCGTAATGTGGCGGAAATCGAAAAGAGGTGTTTTTGCGTAATCCGTGAGTTTCCGTAACTTCTTCGAAAGCTAAAAAAGAGTAAATACATAATCCGTAAGGATTCGTAACCTTGCGGAAGGAAAATAAGTATCGTTACGAAATTCGTGAAGTTTCGTAACGTTACGGAAAAAGAATTACCAAAAAAATATAAGAGGTGTGCATTTAGTAAAAAGGGGGGTACAAATAGCAATCTGGCCCACTTGGGCCTTCCAGATCCTTCCTCCAGAAGGCTGTTGCTTCTGGAGGAAGCAACCTTGCTCGCCTGGGCGAGCTGGGTGGCAAGCTCCTCCCCTATTTTGCTATAAATAGGGGGAGGAGTGAAGAAGAAAAGGGTTCAGCCTTCTTGGCATTTCGTATTCTCTTAAATTTGCTTAGGAAAATTGTTTCCGTAAAGAAAATCCAAGCCGAGGCGCTTCCGTAACGTTTCCGTGAGTAATTACACGAAGATTCTCGACCGTTCTTCAACATTCATCGTTCGTTCTTCGTTTTCTTCAGTCTTCAATGGGTAAGTACCTCAAACCGAGCTTTTCAATTCATTCTATGTACCCGTGGTGGTCCACATTTTGTTTCATGTATTTTTATTCTCGTTTTCATTTGCTTTTTATACCCCCTTTTGACGTGCTTAAGCCATTTATTTAAGTCATTTCTCACCTAATCTAAAAATAAAATAAATTTCCACCGATCGTTTGAATTGTATCATCCGTTAATTTCGGTTAAAATGAATTCCGACCGTTCGGTCATGCCGTAACCACGTTGGAAATCAAAAAAGAGGTAAAATAATAATATAATAATAGAAAAAATGCCTTTTAGTAAAATAAAGCGAAAAATCAATCGGACGTTTTCTCTTTGGGATTTCTCATTCTTAATTGAATTGACTAATAACTAAAGTGAAACTAAGGCTAAAATCAACTCGCCTAGTCAAGCTCGTCCACAAAAATAGGGTTTTGAAAGTTTATCATTTCAGTTTCTTACCAAGTAAAATGGATCCTTTTTAAGGTCCAACGCCTTAAAATGATCACCTTTCAAGTAAAAAGAATCACTTGATTCACCTTTAAAGAAAGAACTACGTAGGTCTGATTTCCTCTCCAAAGGAGGGTACGTAGGAGCAAAAGCCCCGCTTTTGTCGACCTCAAAAAATAAAAAGAAATAAAAGTTAAGGTAACACAATTTCCACAAATCTAAAAATAGGCTGTTTTCCTTTGAGATAAACGTGAGAGGTGCTAATACCTTCCTCAAGCGTAAATACAACTCCCGAACTTAGAATTTTCATTTTGACCGGTTTCCTTCGGTTTTTCCGACGTTTTCCACAAATAAATGTTGGTGGCGACTCCGCGCATCTTTCCTCCTTTGGAAAGCGCACCCGTGAGCCTCGCCTTCGCTCGCCCGCAAAAGGGCATGTTGCGACAACATCGATTATGTATAAAAAACCGATGTTAAAGTACAAATGTTAACATCGGTTATGTATAACTAACCGATGTTAAAGTTTGTATATTAACATCAGTTATTTACATAACCGATGTTAAGGTGTATGTTGACATCGGTTTTTGTAAATAACTGATGTTGTTTATTATATTAACATCAGTTTTTGTTAATAACCGATGTTGTTGTCTAGTTTTTTTTATATAAACTTTTTGTTCTTACAATAAACCAAAAATTACATAGGAATAATTGATTTATCATAAACAACGATCAACAAATGAATTCAATATTCAAATTACATAAGAAATGTCAAAAATGTTAAACCAAAGTAAACTAAGCTAAACTTAAGGTCCCTAAATCCTAGGTCTGATCTCTAAGTCAGAGATAATACTATGCCCACTTGATCCGCAACACCTTTAATCTCTCTGGCTCCAATGGTCTAGGATCGTTAAAATACTGAATGATGAAATAAATGATAATAAGTTAATAATGTAATACAAATTATAAAAAAATTGAATTTTGTTTGAAATAAACGTACCGCTTCCCAATTATTCCTAAAACTTCCTAAAATGATGGTGGACATCCAGTGCATGACATAGTAGCTGCACTCAGTATTTCCTTTTTGTCTATTACACTAAATACATAATAAAATTTGGATATTAATTAAAAAATTAGTGTACAGACACATAAGAAATATATATAAGTGGAAGTTTTATGTAAATGACGTACCTTGGCGATAATCCACCTAGTAGGAGCCTTTGATTTAAGCTGTGGAGCATCATCAAGACCTTTTAAAGCACTGTTCCATGCGAGTAACAATTAAAAAGTGTTGTTGTTGAGGTTTTTGAATGCAAATGCATTGAAAAGAATATTGACCTGTTAATTATCCCTTTAAGGTAGTTGTCTGGCCTGTTATGCAATGAACAAAACTAGACAACTAGGTGTTCGTTGGGCACAATGACCACCATCTGCCAATGTCCGCTGCAGTGGGGATGAATATGGGTTAGTATATTAGTAAACATTAATTTAATTCAGTTATTTTGTGTGACTTACCCATTCATGTAGGCTCCAAGATAGACATCGTGTTTTGATCTCTGCATCCAACTCTTTATGTAACTTTTTGACTCAAACTGCGATTGCTCAGACCTTTGAATGGACTGTGGCTCGAGGAATCCATTGATCGATGTTGTACCCAAATCAAATAAACATTAAAAATGCACTATCTAGGAAGTGATCCTAGGTCATCTCCCAACGAGCAATGGTCAACCAAACGTTCATAACAGATAGTAATAAAACAGTAACGAATTGGGGGGGGGGGGGGGGTTTGTTTGTCTTTGTAAATTAAACAATGAGTAAAATTGAATTAGAAAATATCAGAATTAAAACACGTTGCTTCCCCTTGATTCACAAGCAAGTCTCTTATCCTAGGTTGCGAGAATTTATCCTTTATCAGTTCAACCACTTAATCCAACCCTAAATTAAATTACTAAGCAAAATTTAACATAAGGCATTCATTATGTGATTAAGCAACACAAACACCAATTAATCACGAACGTAAATTAAGTGCAGAGACAATTAATCAAGCACTAAGCATGCATGGATTAATAGCAACAAAAACAGAGTGATTGGTGAAGAGGAAAAACTGATCAAAATTTAGTAGTAATAATAGAACCTCAAAGAGAGTTGTGCTTGATCCTCAAGAGAAAACAACGCTGGAGACTTAGCCTTCCATTAATCAATAGAAAACGAAGAAAACTAGAATTATTCTTCCAAAACAAAAAAGAGACTAAAACGAATTGAGAATAGCACTCTAAAACTAAAACGAAAAAGGAGAAAGAGAGAGAGCCTAATACTAGAACCTTGGTGTTGTTATATAGTTCTCAGCCCCAAAGCTTACAAATCTGCTTTAAATCCAAGCCCATAAATAAAATAAAATCTAGATAAAATAAGATAAGATAAGATCTAGATGAAATAATATCTAGATGAGATCAAATCTAGATAAGATAAGATTAGATCTAGATGAAATAATATCTAGATGAGATCAAATCTAGATAAGATAAGATAAGATCTAGATGATATCAAATCTAAATAATATCTAGATAAGACAAGATCTAAATGAAATAATATCTAGATGAGATCAAATCTAAATAATATCTAGATAAGATAGGATTTGGTAGAATAAAATAGTCTGCTCTCTTCAAGTCCAAGCCCAATTATGGATTCAAGCCCAAGCCCAATTCTGGATTCAAGCCCAATTGCATATAATTCTCCTGAAATTAAATTAAAAACACAAAATTAATCCAGTAGGCCCAAATGATAAAACTGCATAATTTATTTGACAATTAAGGTTAATCAGTAATTAAAATGGTGACAAAAAGGGTTAAGAAATATGAGAAAATGATGACACATCATCCATACATATTAGAATTCCCCGCTCGTATACTTATTTCAGTCAGATGCCTGTTTATGTTAAGTCAAAGTTAAATATTTATGAGTTGAAAGCAATAACTTAGGTAATTAAAAGTAATGTAAAATGACTTACAGAATCCATAACTGTAACACTGATATGTTGAGACATTGACCACCACGTGAGATTTCCGAGAGGTCTTCGTGCTTTATGTAGAACGGAAAGTCTAGATTAAAGACCCCAAACACGGTGGCATCCCATGTAACTTGATAAGGCCTCAAGAAAAGCTCTGGGATGGTCAATGTCATCAGATAAAGCGGATCATCAACCTCCGGATCGGGCTTCTGAGGTGGTTTTGCCAGAGACACCGCTGCCTGTTCATGAAACAAAGCTAAATGGCCTAATTTGAGGCACACTGATCGAGGCCGTACCCGAATCAAATAAACATTAAAATGTAGTAACTAGGAAGTGATCCTAGGTCATTTCCCAACGAGCAATGATAAACCAAATGTTCATAACAGATAGTAGGAAATAGTAACAAATTGGGGGGGAGGGTTGTTTGCTTTTGTAAATTAAATAGCGACTAAAATTGAATTAGAAAAATATCAGAATTAAAATACGTTGCTTCCTCTTGATTCACAAGCAAGTCTCTTATCCTATGTTGCGATAATTTATCCTTTATCAGTTTAACCACTTAATCCAACCCTAAATTAAATTACTAAGCGAAATTTAACATAAGGCATTCATTATGTGATTAAGAAACACATACACCAATTACTCATAAACGATCATTAAGCATGAATGTAAATTAAGCGCAGAGACAATTAATCAAGCACTAAGCATGCATGAATTAATAGCAACAAATTTAGAGTAATTAGTGAAGAGGAAAAATTGAACAGAATTTAACAGTAATAATAGAACCTCAAAGAGAACTGCGCTTGATTCTCAAGAAAAAGCAACGCTGGGGACTTAGCCTTCCATTAATCAATAGATAACGAACTTATAAATTGAAGAACGAAATTTTATTGCTACTGGAATTGCAAAACGAAAACAAATGTCTCAAAGAAAAACCTAAAACTAAAAAAATGAAAATAAGGGAGAGAGAAGAGAGAGCCTAAACTAGAACCTTGGTGCTGTTATATTGTTTTCCAGCCCCAAAGCTTACAAATCTGTTTTAAATCCAAGCCCATAAATAAAATCAAATCAAATCTAGATAAGATAAGATCTAGATGAAATAATATCTAGATGAGATCAAATCTAAATAATATCTAGATTAGATAAGATAAGATCTAATTTTGTAGAATAAAATAGTCTGTCCTCTTCAAATCCAAGCCCAATTCTGGATTCATGCCCAATGCTTCATTAATTCCTGAAATTAGATTAAAAACATCAAATTAGCTGAATGAGCCCAAATAATAAAACTGCCTAATTAATTTGACAATTAAAATTGACCAATACTTAAAATGGTGCAAAAAGGGTTAAGAAATAGGAGAAAATAATGGCACATCAAAACCCCCCATACTTAGCCTTTTGCACTCCTGGGCAAAATGAAATAAAGAACAAAATCCAAGGATATCAAAGAGAGACAAACAAAACATTTACATATTTCTCAATGAACATCAAGGAATGAAAGGAATGGGTAACATCTAACATGAAGAGATCCAAAGAGTCAAGACATTCGTGAAAATCATCCAAGCAACCCAGTCATATGCATGGAAAAATAGTAAATCTGCTCAATAATGAAAAGTAATAAAGCCTCATAAGATATACACTCTATCTCTCAAGTGTCTAGGCTACTGTTTACTCTCGAAGCACCCATGAAAACAAACACCACATAGACTTGGCAAGATTCTAAAACTGACAATCAACCCATAAACACAAGCACACGAGGATCAAAAGGTCTTTTAAGGTTGTAATGGGGCCAAGGACAAGGTAGGGAAAAATATGGAATAAGTAGCTAAATCCCAAAGGAAGAAAGGAGCAATGGGGAATAAGTGGAAATTAAGCACAAGTAGTAAACCCAAACCCTCTAATATCAACAAAATCAACCAAGGCTCCCAAATCAAGTCCTCATAACAAGACCTCATTTATTCAACTTCACTTCTTTTCTTCTTTTTTTTTTTTTGATTGAACAGTACGAAATTGAAGAATTTGCAGAAACTAAATTTTTTTTAGATTGAACAGTACGAAATTGAAGATTAAAGCAAGAACTAGGCAATATATATATACATCAAGCATGGCCAAAAATCATATCTTCCAATGAAACATACCCCCCCCCCCCCCCCCCCCCCACACTTATTCCCAAAACAATTCCAAAGCTCCAAAATTCCTTAAGGGTAAGGTGATATCATGGTTTTTCACTTAAGGCTTGTAATGAGCTTCAAAACAAAGAAAGGGGAACATAGGCTCAAGGGACTATCAAAGGAATTAATTTAAGGTAAGTCCATTTGGCTAGAAGCTTATAAGAACAAAATTGCCTAAATCATTTCCTAATATGCATGTGAATTAGGAAGCATCAACAAGAATCAAGCCAAGGCTATTGTGCAAGCAATCAATGGGGCAAAACAAACCAAAATATTATGATGATGGATGTCTCAAATTCTCACAAAGGTAAACTTATCACTTTCAAATTGAGCTTTCAAAACTATCATGACATGTAGAGGAAAAACAAGGATTTCAAATCACAAAATGTCAAGAGACTTTTATTTTTAGAACAATTACCCATTACTTGAACATATCCAATAATTCAAAGAAAAACATGAAAATTTAACACAACAAAACTAACAAAATTAAACTAGAACCCAACAAAACTAACAAAATTAAAGTAGAACCCAACAAAACTAACAAAATTAAACTAATTTAACACAACTATCAAAACTAAAACCAAAGAACACTCCCCTCCCCCCCATACTTAAACAACACATTGTCCTCAATGTAGCACAATTAAAAGATTAAAAGCAATTAAACCATCAAATAGAATTGGACAAATGTAATAAAAGTAAAGAAGCAGATAGGAAAAGAAAAACTCCCTAAGTCATGGTGGAGGAAAAGTAGGGTGGAGTAAGGAAGTCTTTGGAGCAAGGACAACCCCCAATGTGTAATTGGATCCATCGCACATTAGCTCAAATGGGGTTGTCCAATCAGGTGCCTCCTTTTGCAACAAGTTGGATAGTGGAAGGGCTACCTTGCTAAAATCTCTTATAAAGCGCCTGTAGAATCCTGCATGACCAAGAAAAGATCGCACCTCTCGCACGCAAGAGGGGTAAGGCAATTGTGAAATAACAAAAATTTTTGCAGGATCTACTTCAATGCCCTTTTTGGAAATAATGTGGCCTAAAACTATACCTTGCTCGACCATAAAATGACATTTTTCAAAATTTAGAACAAGGTTAGTTCCAGTGCATCTATTCAAAACTTTTTCCAGACTATCCAAACAAACATCAAAAGAGGATCTATATACAGTGAAATCATCCATAAACACCTCTATGTAATTTTCTAAAAAATCACTAAAAATACTAATCATGCACCGCTGGAAGGTACCAGGGGCATTGCACAGGCCGAAAGGCATCCTCCTATAAGCAAAAGTGTCGAAGGGGCAGGTGAATATGGTCTTTTCCTGATCCTCAGGAGCAATAGTGATTTGCATATAACCAGAAAAACCATCAAGGAAACAGTAGTGAGATTTACCTGCCAGGTGTTCAAGCATCTGGTCAATGAATGGCAGGGGAAAATAGTCCTTTTTGGTAACCTGGTTCAGCCTCCTATAGTCGTTGCAGACTCTCAAACTGTTCTGCACCCGAGTAGGAATCAGCTCCTCCTCATTTTTTATCACGGTGAGGCCGGTCTTCTTCGGGACTACCTGGACAGGACTCACCCATTGGCTGTCGGAGATAGGATAAATGATTCCAGCTTGCAAAAGCTTGGTTACCTCCTTCTTCACTACATCAAGAATCACCGGATTGAGTCTTCTCTGTGGCTGTCCTACTGGTTTAGCTCTATCTTCTAAATTTATTCGATGCATACATGTGGATGGGCTAATACCAGGAATGTCCGCCAGGGTCCAGCCTATAGCCTTCTTATGCTTCTTGAGAACTGATAACAACTTCTCCTCTTGCTCATCAGCAAGGGAGGCATATATAATTATTGGAAAACTTTTGCTATCATCCAAGTAAGCATATTTTAAATTTGATGGCAGAGGCTTCAATTCTAGTATGGGCGGCTGGATAGTGGTAGAAAGAGATGGTTTGTCAGCCTGTACCTCATAAAGAAAGTTAGAGGTATATGTACTTCCTGAAACATGATTAGTTCTATCTGACTCTATAAAATTAATCTCAAGAGGTCGAACATCACCAGACATGTAATCTATATCAAATTCAGATTCACTCTCAGCATCAAATTCAGGCATATGATCAAGTACAATTTCAGATTCAATGCATGAAGAGTGACAGACATGCATATTAGAATGAAGATCAGTCATGTATTCATCAATAATATGGTCAATTATTTCAACACGAAATACAGAAAGATCTTCAGATGGGTGTTTCATAGCATCAAGAATATTAAAATGAACAGTTATATCTCCAAACTCCATAAATAGTGTGCCTGCATATACATCTATCTTAGTTCTAGCAATTTTCATAAAAGGTCTTCCTAGAATGATGGGAACTGACCCTTCAGAAAACCCCTCCTCCATTTGAATATTATGCAAAATGTACCAATATCAAGATTATCAATCCTAGGAATCATGTTGTCAACACGTCAAAATAAATGGATTTAGTATGTTTTTAATACATTAATTAATCAATTTAATTTGAAATTTTTGATATATGTACATTTATATGGTATTCAAACACAAAAAATATTTTTAATTCAAATTATAATAAAATATTTCTTATTTTTTTTGTTATACATAACAGTGAATGCTAAATACACTCAAGAATTAATTCATATCAATTTTGGATATTATTTAATGTCTTCAATATATTTTTTATCCCTAATAAATTTTTTCTTTGCATTGATTTCCTAATAAAATAATAATTTTATTTTTGGTCCTTGATAATTTGTTTTACCACTTTTAAATTAGCAAATTTTTTGTTTGCTCCCTACTAAATTACTGAATTTTTTAGTCTTAACTAAGAAAACTTAAAAAAAAATTACAAGGAAATAAACTCAAAATTTGCTAATTTATCAGGGACTATAAAAAATTCTAAGGACAAAATTAAAATTTTTGTTTAATTAAGGACTCAACGAAAAAGAAAATTTTATTAAAGAGAAAACACAAAAATTAGATATTTATTAGGAATCAAAAATAAATTTATACCTTTTTATTTAATTGAAAAATACAATATACTTTTAGAAACTCATTAAATAGAATACTATATCTCAAATTAAGAATTGATAATTTAAACACATTAAATAAAAGGAGTGCATTACATGGGTGAGTTTTGTTGTTGGTTTTCTCTAGATCTAAACCCAATTTCAAATTGAAAGAATATACATCGAATAAAAAGTGGGTCATGTACCTATAATGACATTCCATTGGCTAGTTCGAAAAGACGAGGATTGCCAAAAAAATTATTCTGAGTTGTTGATAACATCAAATCAAATGATTTATATTTCTTTGTGCTAGTCCCGTTGGATCGCCGTGTAGGTTTCTAAAGCTTTATAATGCACACCTTCCATCTACATCTTAGTATCACTCTAACACCTGCAATATTCCTACCACATGAAATCTACACTATAAAGTGGATCATCTCCTCTTGTTCTCACCAAATAGGTTATTAGACCCAGAGGTCCAAGACTGACTTTGTCCACACTTTATAATTATTTTTTATCTTGTTTGTATCTTTTTGTGTATGCTAGATCCATGAGCCAAGAAACAAAACCCCATTCATGGACCTCCATTGCAGATCTACTCAGATAGAATTCGTTGACCATGTCTCATATTTCTTTGCCCTCTCTTTTATGCTTTGTCGTATCGTTTGTTCTAACCATGGCCAATAAACATCTTCAACGACCATGATTTCTTTGATTAACTATATAAGGTAAAATTTCTACCTCTTTTGTTATTGTAAATTAACTCATTTATTAATAACAATTACATGATTAATTTGTATCGTCACTAAAAGACATGGTTAATACGCACACTAATCGATTTGATGTAGATCTAGTCATCTCTTTGCTAAATAGTTGGGGGAAGAATCCATACGTATTAGATATTTTGAGAAACTTATCAAGATAGAATTAGATTTAGGTAGACAATATATTGTTGGTAAATGAGAATCAATTTTTTACCAAGGTACAAAATGTGTCACCAAATTTCCAAATCATCTAATACTTTACAAAGTAACCATCATTGTTATAGTACCCATGATTTCTTTCAAGCTGCTCACCATAATTATTGTTGGTACCAAGAAATGGTTTATCAAATTGGTACTAGACACGAATCCCTTAAGCATGTAGTAAAGGGTTTGAATCCTGACGAATGCATATATGGAGAAAATCTTGTTGAGAGGGAGATCCCACCTATGAGTGCCAACAGGTCCCTCGGAGGATATTAAAATCCCCTTGGCCGGAAGCAGATATACTTATTTGCAATCGTATGCAACAACAACAATTATTGTTGAGAAGTCTTACAGTCATTGTGAATAGCCAATTAGCTGCCAACAAAATGATGTTATTTTAAGAGTTTATTCTTCTGTGAAATCATTTTAAGATTTATGATATATGCTATTTTTTTGCCATTATTTTCATTTCATTTTTACCTTCTGCAGACAAGATTTTGCAAGAAATTGATGTTGTATCCTATAGAGTGCTTGGCTAACTTCTTTTTGGCACTATCAGAATATTCTATAAAAAGGTTGAATATGTGCTTGAAGATTGTAATGAGGTTCTCGTCAAAATCAACAAATTTGTCGTCAACAAAGAAGGCTTAGTATGTGTGGAAACGTTGTGTATGCCTGTTACTATACCAGAAAGATTTGAGTTGGATGCTTTTGAGTTAGATGAACCTGAAGATGCTGGCAGGTATGCTTTTATTAGGTTAGAGTTTAGAAGCTTAATGATTATGTAATTTTCTTCATACTGCTTCTCTGGAAGAAATTATGCTTAGAGACAAAGATATTAGAATTGTTTCACTATTTTACTTTTATAGTAAATGTAATCTTATTCTATTGTTTGAGTAATACACTTTTAAGTGAAACAAAATTTGTGTGTAAAACTGAGGGATTTGGGCTGTTTTCTAAGGAGAAGGTATGCATTCCATAATAATTATAAGTGGTACAAGAATAATGTTTCTTCCATTTTATCTATGCAAGTATTTTTTGTTTATTGTTTATCTTCAGCTCTTTACTAATACTAGTATATGCTGTTTAATTTCAAGGTATATAGTTAGAAAGAGCATAATTAAAGAGTGCAAAAGACATAGTTCGTTTCCCTTTCCAACAGAATGCCACCATACTTTACTTATTGCACACTGTACAGAGGCAGAGAGAATCTCCTATTGCTTACTGTGCACAATGTAAGTTTGATTTGATCACTTTTCTTTTTCTTTTTGTTTATAAACTCTTCTATCTTTACTAACATTGTTTTTCTCCATGTTCTTCCTCTGACCTTCAACTCCTATTCTCAAAATAAAATGAAAATGCGTAATTCCCTTAGGCTGTTGGCACTCCCCTAATCCCTTCATTAAGTTTTATTAAATTCTATGTTTTGCTTAATAGTGCATGATTTCTTTATTTTTTTCTCTTTAGTAGCTGGCTTTGGAAAGTTGTCAGTTTGATTATTGCTTACAAGATTGGCTTGTGATGATCTTCTTTAATGATGTACCGGAAAGTTGCAAGTTGCCTACTTCAGAGTTTTCTGTGTGCAAGAAAACAAAGAGAGGAGGACATTGTAAACTTTTCTTATGTGCACTGCTATTTAATGAAAAGTTTGGTGACTTCTGTAAAAAAAAAGTTTGGTGACTAATTTTCTTATGGCAGTGATGCAGAAACTTGAGTTATGTTTTCTTGTCTTACTACTCTGCTTTTTCTGTAGATGACATACTTTGTTAAAGGATGAAACATTGTTCTTCATAACTATCAATTCTACTTTTATCTGAGTGATGATAACAGGAAGATGTGGAATTGTAGTTGTCCAGTCGGTTTGTTTGTCAAACAATAGTGATGTACTTCTATAACTTTTTTTAGGGTGATCGATGCCCTTTCAGTTAATGGATCAACTTTGTCTGATTGGAATATAAGTATATAAATCTCCAATGCAGCGTGGAACTTATGTTAGTCCTTTTGCTCTTTCTTAGCAATCATATTTTGTAGCAGCAGAATAATTCAAGCATGCTTAATTATGAACTTCTTATGTGATAGCCTACCAAAAAGTATATTCATCTTGATGCTATAATTTGTATCAATTAATTCCTTTTAAGTTAACCTTAACTGTATATTCTCATACCTGTACAGCCTCAGGATTTTTCCCGTTCCTGTGTGATTCACTTGAGGTATTACAGACATCAAGAAAATAAGAAAATAAGCAGGGAATGAAGGAAGACAAAAAGAAAGAGTGTATAATGGAAAAAGACAGGGATATCATGATAAAACAAAAAAAAAAAGTAGTCATTGATATTTAAATGAAGTTAATTTATCTGACAGACACAATATCATTTCCCATGATGGGAGACATATTACACTCTTCCACAATAGCCTTGATGTACCCATGGACCAAACTCATTAAATCTGTGAGTTAGCTAGATTAGGCTAGGAAAAAAGCCACATTGAATGCTCTACTTGTTTTAAGGCTTGTGGCACATCCTGATTATTGGTTAAACCCATGGTGTACAAGCTATGACCCTTACGTACATACCTATGGTTATTATATTTGGTATCTAGACATTTAAAAATATCATGATATCGGTCCTTTAATTTCTTTCCCCTCGTTAGTCACTCAATAATTTAATTTTCCAGTAAATTATTTTGTCAATATTTTTAAAAGGATTTCTTGTTCATATTTATCCTATTTGACTCAAATAGGATTGTTTTAGGTGAGAGATACAAGGGATATTGAAAAAGAAAGTTAAAAAGTAAAAGAAGACTAATAACAAAAAAGTAAGAGGCTTATTTAGTAACAAATTAAAATTTTGAAAACTTCTTTAAAAGATAAATAGTTTAAAACATCTTTCTAGAAATAGTTTAAACTTCTTTGAATAGATTCTCAAGTCTACTTTAGGCCTGTAAGTTCATTTTTCTAATTTTAGTCCTTGTTCGCTCTTTTTCAATTTTTGTTTCTGTAAGATATTGTGCTCATTTTTTGTTCCTACTGTAAGATATTTTGTTCATTTTTGAAAAACATAAACTTACAAGGATTAAAAATGAGCAAAAAACTTATAGGGACCAAAATTGGAAAAGCATAAACTTATTATAAGGACTAAAATTAGAAAAATGAACACAATGACCAAATATCAAAAAACACAAACTTAAAAGGACCAAGAACATATTTAGGCCTCTACTTATTATATGAATTTTCCATAAGGAACAAATTTTGACCAAAACAACAAGCACACTTCCATTCTCACTTCTTTTTATTTTTCCTGTCAATCTGTATGATTTTTAATTTTTTTTATTTTATCCAAATCACTTGGTTCTTTTTATATAATTTTTGTCTTGATGCCTAGAAAATTCAGTAAAAAGTTCAACTTAAAATTCATAGTGACCAATTCCTAGTAATTTTTATAAGTCCGTATGTTCAAGCTGCGAGCACCAGCGATTTTAGACTTTGAATTTTTTAAGCATGGTATATTGATTTCCTTTGGTTTACTTTCAACTTTCCTATGTATGTTAAATTCATTAGGCCTATTTACCACAGCTTTAGGAGTTCAATATTTACTTAGGATCAAAATTTCAGCCAGCAATTCAATCACCAAAACTCAAATTGACAATAGACATAATCATAAGGAAACCTAAAAGTTCAAGAAAAGGTTCACAATCAAAGACTCTCTAAGAATTATGCATGAACATGTTAAGGACTAATTAACATGCAAGATTTGACTCAAATCAAATTATAGGCTAAAAAAATTTCATACACTCATGAACAAATGAGTTAGACAAAGAAACAAGAAAAATAAAATTCAACACAACATAAGGAATCTTATGTGACAAGTTTCATGACTAGACATGACTTTTATGACAAAACTACAATAGGTGAATATGTCATTCTAGATTTTTGAGGTTTTCTTCTACTTTAATGTTTTTGTAAGAATTTTATGGTTTACGTTTCAGCCAAAAAAATTGACAATATAAAACTCAAAGGAACCTAAACTAAACACAATTCATGGTTCAAGAACAAGAACAAGGAATTTGAACCATAGAAAATTAAATCTAGCTTCTATAGCAAGCTTAATCGGTGGAACTTCTAAAAAATTATGTTAACAACATTCAACACAAGACACGTGAGGAGATACATGGAGAGAAACGAAGAAACAACAATGGAGGAGAAAGTAAAGCTGAAAACTAATGGAGCTTTAAGGAGCACCTACTTGAAGCTCTTGTGCTCTGATACCACTTGTTGGAAGCTTACTTATGAAGCTTCTATGGAGGCTGGATCTTTGAGCTTCAATAAGGTCCTTCAATGGTGATTTTTAGCCATGGAATTGCAGCGAAAGATAAAGGAGAAGAGGTTAGAGGAGACGTCATCCACTAGAGAATAAGCCATGGAAGGAGAAGCTTCACCACCAAGAAAGTGGCTTGGATAAGAAGGAAAACTTATTCTAATATTTACAAAGAAAAATGGACCCAACCTTGACCCATGGGCTCATAAATCTACCTTCAGGTTCATGAGAACCCTATGGTCTTCTTCAGCAGCTCTAGTCCAACCCTCTTGGAACCTCTTGCTCATGGCTCTGGTGACTGGTCCCTTCCCAAGGAGGATTGCATCAAATATGTTTAGTCAAGGATCAATTCCATCATGAGAAGACTCAACACATTGACATCAGATACCACTTTATCCATGTTGAGAAGAGGCTCGAAATCCAGAAAGTTGATACCACTTCATTCATGGATTATCTAGTCACGTAGAAAAGAGTGTTCAGTCTAGTGGTTCATTAACATA
Source organism: Glycine max (assembly GCF_000004515.6). Taxonomy (NCBI): domain Eukaryota; kingdom Viridiplantae; phylum Streptophyta; class Magnoliopsida; order Fabales; family Fabaceae; genus Glycine; species Glycine max. The sequence goes on from NC_038255.2 coordinate 11,759,193, forward strand.
GCTTGTGTAGTAATTGTAATTGTTTTCTTTTTCTTATTTGCTTTTCTAACAGTTTTCTAGTTGGACAGTTAGTTATTTTCTCCTTTATAATGAGATTTATGTTTTACATTCAAAGAGCTTGAGAGTGTATTTAACTCCTTTCATTCCAAATTTCGTTATTTGCAATAAATTTAACAATTTATGCGATATCTTTTCTCATTCTATGATCTAAACTTCCCTATCTAAATAGTATTTCTCAAATATTTCCCAACAAGAAATATGGAAAGCACAAACCACAAACCAAAAACAGGGTAGTAAAAACCCAAATAGAAGAGGAAATGAAACATAGATGTTCGAACGGTTTGTTCAAGAAACCCATTAATATGCCTAATAATAGAAACAATAATGCAGTCAGATTTAGTGCTTATATAGATATATTAGTAGTTCTTCCAAGATAATCACAACATGCAACAACAAACATATTATTTAGATTCAGTGCTTACCAAAATGGATTCAGTGTCTCCACATCTCTTTTTCTCCTCCACTTTATCCGATGTGAAACTGCACCATGGTCGACGCACCATGATATTACGAGAAATAGAGAAATAAAGAAAGAGAACAACGAAGATGAGGTTATAAAAATTAGGCTGTTGAAGATAGAGACACAAACAACGTAATCTCTTCATCATCATTCTCTAACCCTTTTACTACTAGTTCCACGACTTTAGTGGCCAAATCAGTGTGTGAGAGAGAAGAATTGCGGTTTGATGCGCTGCTGGTGGTTTGGGGCGAGGTTATGGTGGGTGGAGGCACATAAGATAAGAATTAGAAGGGGCACAGGTTCCCATTCATCCAAACCCAGAATACAAAATGGGAATGGGTGCGAGAGGGTTACTAGAGTGGAGCATGAGAGTGAAAGTGAGATTCGTGAGCTTCTACGGAAACATTAGACGAAAGTTGGAGGCGAGAGTGGAAGGGGGTTTTGTGATGTTGAAGGAAACAAAACATTTTCACATTTTAGAGTGACTTTGGTTTAGTGATTTAGAGGGAAAGACGAAATGAGACGGTGTGTATTTGTTTATGGATAGTAAAAGGGGTACATATGATGGCTGATTAATTAGTCTCCCTTAAGGGTGACCGCAAAATCAGTAACTGATTAAAATTTGCAATACCCAACCTCTAAAATGATATTTTTACCCCCAAATCTTTAAAGTCAATTTTTCCATATAAGAAAAGGTGTTTTTGGAAAAAAATGTTGGACCAAGTCCCCTTGAGTACTTGTCATGCATTTCTCTCAAAGTTATATGACATAGACATATTACACCCTGAAATCGGGTATAAAATTCAAAAGTTATGCTTGATCAAATAAAGCAATGGAAACATGATTCCATTTTAGACAAGAAAACAAGTATGGAATAATGCCAAGTTGACAAAGAGTACCAGGATTGAGAAAAATCCCTCCTTCAGTTATCTTTGTATCCCTTGATTTGTATCCAGGACTCATTCATAAATTGAGATGAATGAATGGCTACTTTCTTCTCTAAAGTGTAAAGCGGTGATAAATAAATATCCGAAATAACAAAAATTCTGAATTAATTTCTGAATGTGAAAAAAGTGTAATAATTATGTATCGTCATTAAGTTTTGTGGATCATTCTGTCCTTAAGATATAATATGCGTACCAATTTAACATTAAATTATAAAATTTAAGGAATAATTTGACAATAAGTTATAAAGTTTAGTGGCAAATTTAAAAATAAGTTGTATGGTAGGACGTAATCATCACCTTTTTTATACATTTAAGACTAAACCAGAATTTTTATTTTTTTCAAAAATTACATTATCGATGTAAGAACGAAGGTGGTCCTATAAAAAAAAACAAGGTGACTATTTATTCAATGACTTAGTTATTTCCTACTACAACTATTTCCTTTAAGGTTGGGTTTACCTATCCAAAATAAATAAAAACTAAAATACTATTCTGTTTCAGTTTGAAAGTTTTCTATCTCCACGGGAAATTATTTATTAAAACTAAGCCCCGAAGCAATTCCAGCAGGTCGTTCAAAGTCAAAAGTTATATATCTAACATTTAATATATTCCGCTGTACGTTCATATCTTCGAACATTTCTATGTCATTGGATTACTTTAGTTGTATATGAAAACAAGTCACACGACACCAACAATTAATATAATTTCGGGTTGCAATAATCTGAGTCTTTGATTAATTGTGGGCAGGACCAATCAGAAATAGTCTCTAATCCCTTCATAAAATATCAATTTTCCACCTACTACCTCTGGTGACCATGTTTAAACTTGTAACAGTTCCTCAAGCTAAAAAAAGATTAGTTAATAAATGAAGTAATATTTTAAATATTTAATAAAACAGTTATCACTAAGTCTATGAAACTGAGACACAGTCTAAACTGATCTGTGATTGAATTAAAAGGCTTCCCATTATAAAATAATAAAATAGACGAGGTACGAAACACTTGCTTTTTCCTGTAGAGCGTCTACTACTACGTCTACACATTGATTAGGCACGCATGTAGTTGTTAAGGAATGATTCCTCATCAAATAAATAATTAATTACGGTCAAGATAAAATGCAAACCAATTCAATGCTTCATACTTATAAATAGCAATCAGCAAGCTCTACATAAATCACAATTCAATCATCACAAGCAATTACATATAGCACAATTGTTTAAGAGTGTATTACTAAGGAAAAACAATGAAAGTTGTGTACTTCCTTGTTGCCATCTTGGCTTTGACATCCTCTCTTGTCTCTGCCTATGATCCTAGTCCTCTGCAAGATTTCTGTGTGGCAGCCAAAGAAAAAGATGGTGGTATGTAAAAACATTAATCCTTATACCATTGGCATCATATATATAGACGTTGTCTAGAATTATTGTGATTGATGATTTTTATTAATTAAGACCTTTTGCCTTGTATTTGTAGTGTTTGTGAACGGGAAATTTTGCAAGGACCCTAAGCTTGTCAAAGCTGAAGATTTCTTCAGACATGTAGAACCGGGGAAGACTGACAACCCAGTAGGTTCAAACGTGACTCAGGTGTTTGTTGATCAACTACCGGGACTAAACACGCTTGGCATAGCTTTGGCTCGCATAGATTTTGCACCAAAGGGTTTGAACGCTCCCCACACTCACCCTCGCGGCACTGAGATCCTTATAGTCCTTGAGGGTACTCTTTATGTTGGATTTGTGACTTCCAATCAAGATGGAAATCGCCTCTTCACCAAAGTGCTGAACAAGGGTGATGTGTTTGTGTTCCCAATTGGTCTGATTCATTTCCAATTGAATGTGGGATATGGCAATGCTGTTGCCATTGCTGGCCTTAGCAGTCAAAATCCAGGAGCTATCACTATTGCAAATGCTTTGTTTAAAGCTAATCCGCCTATTTCTTCTGAGGTTCTCACCAAAGCTTTCCAGGTGGACAAGACTATAATCGATTATCTTCAAAAGCAATCTTGGTACGACAACAATAACTAATTTGGGAGTATGGAGGTGTTGGAAGAAGAAGAAGATTTTATTTCATTTGCCACACCAAATACAAGAGTATGATCCCCTATTTATACTAAAATAGAGTGACCACTCACATAATTTACTTATTCAATAATACTAAATGCTCACATAATTGCTTATTCAAGACTTTGTAACTCACAACCTTACAACTTTCATCTTCCACAATTTAAGGCTCATAAAACTTGTTATTATTATTTTTCTAATTAATATCTAACATCCTCCCTTAATTGGAAAATTCTTTTGCACACCAAGTCTTGCTGGCAATCTTCGAAAATCTTCAAATTTGAGAGGCTTGGTGAAAATATCCGCAACTTGATCTTGAGTTTTCACATGAGTCAATTCTACTTCTTTCTTGGCAATGCACTCTCTAATGAAATGATACCTTGTATCTATATGCTTACTTCGTTCATGGAACACCGGATTCTTGGCAAGCTCTTGTGCAGATCTATTATCAACATAGATCTTTGTGCTTTCCTTTTGCAACAACTGAAGTTCCTCCAACAATCTTCTTAGCCAAATGGCATGACATGTGCAAGAAGTTGCAGCTACATACTCGGCTTCACAAGTAGAAAGTGTCACAATGCCTTGCTTCTTAGAACTCCATGTAAAAACACAATCACCCATAAAAAATACAAATCCGGTAGTACTTTTTCTATCATCAACATCTCCGGCAAAATCACTATCACAAAATCCCACAAGCTTATAGTTATTGGAGGGAGAATAAAACAATCCAAAATCAATTGTACCTTTCAAGTAACGAAGAATTCTTTTTGCGGCTTTTAGATGAGGAGAGGTAGGAGCCTCCATAAAGCGACACACAACTCCCACCGCATATAGAATATCGGGCCTTGTATTGGTTAGATACCTTAAACTCCCCACAAGACTCTTGAAGATCGTGGAGTCTACCTTCTCTCCTTCATCAAACTTTGATAACTTCAAGCCACCTTCCATAGGTGTGTTCACGGGATTGCAATCAAGCATATTAAATTTCTTCAACACTTCTTTTGTGTACCTTTCTTGTGAGACAAAGATACCATTCTCCGTTTGCTTCACTTCCATTCCCAAGTAATATGACATGAGTCCCATATCTGTCATATCAAATTCACGAGACATGGACTCCTTGAAGTCTTCAAACAAATTTGGGTTATTGCCGGTAAAGATAAGGTCATCCACATAAAGACAAATAAATAAGACATCACCATTATTAAAAGTTTTAACATAAAGAGCATACTCATTTTGACAACGAACAAACCCATTGTCTTGGAAGTACTTGTCAATGCGAGTATTCCATGCCCTCGGTGCTTGCTTTAGACCATACAACGCCTTGTTCAATTTCAAGACTTTTCCTTCTTGACCTTCGATGACAAAACCCATTGGTTGTTCAACATAGACATCTTCTTCAAGATAGCCATTTAGAAATGCCGATTTTACATCAAGCTGAAAAATTCTCCACTTCATTTGAGCTGCCAAGGAAATAAGAAGACGAATGGTTTCCATGCGGGCAACCGGTGCAAACACTTCATCATAATCAACTCCATATTGTTGCTTATAACCTTTAGCTACAAGTCTTGCTTTGTGTCTCTCAACCTCTCCTTTTGCATTCTTCTTGATTTTGAACACCCATTTGACTCCAATTGCTTCATGACCTTTGGGAAGGCTTGATAACTCCCAAGTGTTGTTCTTCTCAATGGCTTTGATTTCTTCTTCCATGGCTTGTCTCCACCTTTTGTCTTTCATTGCTTCATCAAAGTTTAAGGGTTCACTGTCAACAAAAAGACAAAACAAATCATTTATAACTTCAGTTTCATCATATAATTCTTGAATATTTCTCATTCTTCTTGGCCTTTCACTTGAACTCCCTTCGGAAGATGATGAGGCTTCATTGGTTGAAGGAGTTGGTGAAAGTGCTGGAGTTGAATCATTTGGAGTCAAGGCTTCTTCATCTATTTCTTCAAAGTACGGGAAAAAATCATAAGTGTCTTCTTTCTCCTCCCAATTCCATGTGCCTTCTTCATAGAACTCGACATCTCGGCTCACAATTGTCTTTCCATTGTTTGGATTGTACAATTTGTAGCCTTTTGAGCTTGCATCATAGCCAATGAACACATGTTTCTCACTCCGATCATCAAGCTTGAATCTTCCTTGGTCGGGTACATGAGCATATGCAATGCTCCCAAATACTCTCAAGTGATCAACTCTTGGCTTCACTCCACTCCATGCTTCTTGTGGTGTTTGATCTTTGACATTCTTTGTTGGGGAGCGATTGGACAAATAAACGGCACATGCAACAGCTTCGGCCCAAAATTCCTTTGGCATATTTTTAGCCTTCAACATACATCTAGTCATATTAAGAATAGTTCTATTTTTTCTCTCCGCTACCCCATTTTGTTGTGGAGATCTAGGAACCGTTAGAGGGCGACGAATCCCATATTTTTCACAAAATTCATTAAATTCTTTTGATGTGAATTCGCCACCTCTATCGGATCTTAGAGCTTTGATTACATAACCACTCTCCTTTTCCACAAGAGCTTTAAAAATTTTAAAAGCTACAAATGCCTCAGATTTTTGCTTTAGAAAATAAACCCAAGTTTTTCTACTATAATCATCAATAAAAAGCAAGAAATATTTATTGTTACCACATGAAGGAGGATTGATTGGGCCACACACATCGGTGTAAACAAGTTGGAGAGGCTCCTTTGCTCTTGAATTAGCTTCTTTTGGAAAACTCCTTCTTGCATGCTTTCCAAGGAGACATGCTTCACACAATTGATTAGGATGGTTGATTTGAGGCATCCCTTTCACCATCTTCTCCTCTCCTAAGGATTTTAGTGCTCCAAAATTCAAGTGCCCAAATCTCATATGCCAACACCATGATTCATCTTTTATGCTAGCCTTCAAACATTTTGCTTCATTGGTTTTAATGTTCAAAGTGAACATTCTATTTCTTGACATAAACACCTTGGCAATCAAATTAAAATTTTTATCTCGAAGCCATAAACAACAATCTTTCATATGAATTTCATACCCCTTTTCAACAAGTTGTCCCTAACTCAAAATATTGCTTTTTAGTTTAGGAACATAGTAAACATCCGTGATTAATTTGTGAGCACCATCTTTTAAAGAAATTAAAATGGTACCTTTTCCTTGGATTTGTACCTTGGAAGAATCTCCAAAAGAAACATTTCCTTTCACCTTCTCATCAAGTTCCACAAATTTCTCTTTGCATCCACACATGTGATTGCTTGCTCCATTGTCAAGATACCATAAGCATTTGTCTTCCTTCTCACCATTATTAAGTGATAGTAGTAGTGTTGACTCTTCAACTTCTTCTTTATCATCAACAAGATTGACCTTCTCTTCAACATTTTTTCTACACTCCCAAGAGTAATGGCCATATTTATGACAATTAAAACATTCAACATTAGATTTATCATACCTCCTTTCATATGCTTTTTCATAATTGTTTCTACCTCTTCCTCTTCCTCTTCCACGACTTCTAGTGGATTGATGGCTCCTCCATTCATTATTGTCAAAATTATCACGATCTCCTCTTCCTCCTCTTCCTTGGCCATGACCACGTCCACGACCACGTCCTCTTCCACGTCCACGTGCTTTTTGACTACTTTCTCCTTCATTTTCTTTCAAAGAAGCTTTGGCTTTGAGGACTTGCTCCAATGGCTCATCATGTCTTCTATTGAACCTTTCTTCATAGGCTTGAAGAGAACCCATCAATTGGTCTACGGTCATTGAGTCTAAATCCTTAGACTCTTCAATAGCACAAACCACATAATCAAATTTAGCGATTAAGGAGCGAAGGATCTTTTCTACCACACGAACATCTTCCATATTTTCTCCATAACGCTTCATTTGGTTCACAATAGCCAACACCTTGTTGCCAAAATCTGAGATAGATTCAGATTCCTTCATATGCAATGATTCAAACTCTCTACGTAGAGTTTGTAGGCGCACCTTTTTTACCTTATCAACACCTTCAAGGGAGGTTTTCAAAATCTCCCATGCTTCTTTGGATGTGGTTGCATTTGACACCAACTCGAACATAGCTTCATCCAAACCTTGATGGATGAAAGTAAGTGCTTGTTGATCCTTCTTCTTCGACTTCAACAAAGTCTCCTTCTCATTTGGTGACAAAATAGCCTCATTTTGAGGTTGGGCATAACCTTTCTCTACAATCTCCCATGCATCTTGAGAACCTAACAAGGCTTTCATGCGACGACACCAATTATCATAATTCTCTTTGGTAAGACGAGGGAATTGAAACATACTCAAGCCATTGCTTGCCATCTCTCAACTCACAAAGTATTTCTCTCTCAACTCACAAAGTGTTTCTCTCTCAACACTCTAGAACTCAAGCTCTGATACCACTTTGTTGACCTTACAACTTTCATCTTCCACAATTTAAGGCTCATAAAACTTGTTATTATTATTTTTCTAATTAATATCTAACAGGAGGATCATTTCGCACTGTCTAGTTATTGGATAATTGATCACTTTAATTATTATTTCAGTCACGCCATAGATTAGACCTAATAAATAAAACCTTTGTGGATTATAATTTTTTACATATAATATTTGTTCTGTTTGGAGTTCGATTTGGTTAATACTTGCCCTACGCGTCTGCTACCACGGGCATATTCAGTTAGGCTGGTTTTAGGTAACAGGTAGAAGATATTTTCAGGTAACAAACATATTAATTAATACCCTAAGTCACCCATAAATTGTCCCTACATTGAAGTCTGCCTAGTCCACCATACTACATACCCTTAAAGGCCAAAGCATTTACAACGGTGTTTACAATTTAAACCTAAAGTTCAGCAAGAGAAAGGATAAGTTTGAAAATTAACTGACTATTAATTGTCTCATGAAGTGAGACAAAATCTTAACAGTTAGTATTTAATTTAACGAATAGATTCCCCAACACTATGAAAATGATGGATTTGGCTCAGCAGCGATGTACTCTAGTATAAGATTATTTTTAGTTATTGATATTTTTTTAAAAAATAAAACTAGAAATTTAATTTATATATAAGAGATATTTCAAATGAGAAATAAAAAGAATTAATTTTAACCATACAGTTAAAAAATTTCAATGATTGAGATTAGAAATTAATTTTAACAAGTCACCTGATTTTCAATTTCCATATATCTCCTTCCTTCTTTCCTTTCTGACCCACTTGAGAAGAATTTCAAATTAATTTTTCTTTGCCTTTTTGCCTTTTTGTTTGTCGATCATTCGGAATCTCATTTGAGAAAGATTTCAAATTAATTTATCACACACTCTCTTTTTGTTTTGCCTTTTTCTTTCCTAGTGTGTGCTCTTTCTCTGGAATCAAATTCCTCTGAATCAATTCTCTTACTAAAAATAAAAAAATTAAGCACTGATTATAGAACATGCCACTTAATGGATAGAAGAAAAAGGATATTGCCGAAATTCAGAGTATTATTCTCTAATTTCACAGATTAAAAACTAACACTTTGAAAATTGGAAGGATAATTCATAATTGTTTGAAGGAAGGCCAAAGAAAGTTAAACAGGAAACGGTATTGCGTGCCAAAGAAGGTGAAGACAAAGAAGAGAGAAAAAGAGTGCATGAATCTTAACCCTCCCATGCTTCTCCACCACAACAGAACGGTGTTTGCGAAAAACTACATCGGTTAAGCAAAACTGAAATGCTATAAAGATTCATATGAAAAAACACTCAATGATATTAGAAAAAATTATAGAAAAACACATGGTAACTTGTTAGAGAAAAATGTGCTGTTGATTTATTTTTGTCTTGGTAGTAGTTAATTTAATTATCGAATATTACAATAAGTTTTTTTAAAACAGTTAAGTAGCGATAAGGTACTTTAATCCTTAAAAGATATTTTATCCTCGAAATTTACTCGAACCAAACAGTTCTGGACACGACTTCCTCATCATACACTGCACCTACTAATTTGCATTGAGCAGTAGTTCCTCCTCAAACAATCTTCATCAAAGGAATCACCTCCCCTCTTTGCTGTCTCACCTTTCAATCTTCGACTTCAAGAAGACAACGTCTCATCAGTCAAGTTCTTTTTACTTGAATATTGCCCAACTCGATCATATGTGATGGAGAATCATGAACATACTTCAAAGTTTATAAAAATGAAAGACACTATGAATATTTAAAAGTGACAGGAGTAAAACAATTTGGTAGGTGTGTGTGAGGAAAGGAAATGAGATGTGTGTGTAGAAGAGAGGGATAGAAAGAAAATAGTAAAAAACAAAAAGAAATAGGTGATGTAATGAGTAATGGAATTACGGTTTTTTTAGAAAGAGAGATGAATGATAAAAATATTTAAATATGATAAGTAATATAAATGGACAAGATGAGAGAGAAGTAGAGAAAAGATAAATAGAGTTGATGACAACTAACAAGGCATGAAGAACTCCTTGATATCAATTACAACAGATTTATTTCGATCATGCTAAAATGGTACATAGGCTCAATATTTCCAAATTATAATAATTGAACTGATGACAAAGGATGCTACACCATTATATATATATATATATATATATATATATATATATATATATATATATATATATATAACTTTTCTTTTTTACAGAATATGTTTTCATCTGTAGGAGGATTATGAAGATGGAGATGAATTGTGAAGCTGGATTTATGTGTGCACAAGTCTCACGTACAGTGCATCAAGCAGGTGGCTCGTGCACAGGAACCAATACCCGGGCTGCAAACCAAAAACAAATTTTGTTGACTATGAAAATGAAGATTATCTTATTTGTAATTTGGGTTTTTAGACCTCCATTAATTGCTTCTTGAGTTAATGTTAAAGGGGCGTAGAGAATATTCAATGTATATATGAAAATTGTAACAAATTAAAGGGTACTAAGATCTCCGGATCAATTCATCTTTATAAATAATTTTTATAGCCTGTACATTTGTTTATTTCGGTTCAGTTCAATATATGTACCTATATTTGCTCCCATTAACATGTTAATTATATTTAATTATATTCAAGGTTGGTAAGAGTATAAGAGCACATTTATATAGATTGTGTTTGATGGTGCTTACCTGAAAAATCTTGTAAGTTTTGTTTATAATCTGCCTTGTGCAACCCAAGTTAATGTTATGCTATGTTTTTCATTTCATTTTTTCCTTCTGCAGACAAGATTCTGCAATAGAGTTCTTGGCTATCTTATTTTTGGCACTATTAGAATATTTTTCATAAAGGTTGAATATGTGCTTGAAGATTGCAATGAGGTTCTCATCAAAATCAACAAATTTGTCGTCAACAATGAAGGCTTATTCTATTATTTGAGTAATACACTGTTAAGTGAAACAGAATTTGTGTGTAAAACTAAGGGATTTGGGTTGTTTTCTCAGGAGAAGGCATGCATTCCATAATAATTTTTAGCCTCACGTGAATAATGTTTCTTCCATTTTATCTATGCAAGTATTTTTGTTTTTATTTATCTTCAACTCTTCACTAATACTAGTGTATGCTCTTTCACTTCAATGTATATAGTTAGAAAGAGCATAAAGAGTGCAAAAGGCTTAGTTTGTGTCCCTTTCCCAAGAGAATCCCATCGTACTTCACTTACTGCACACTGTGTAAAGAGATAGAGAGAATAATATACAATTTCCATTCTTCCTAATAGAATCTACAAGCCTTCCATGTAAGTTTTATTTTATCACTTTTTTCTTTTTGATTATAAACTCTTCTATCTTTACTAACATTGTTTTTCTCCAGGTTCATCCTTTGAGCTTCAACTCCTATTCTCTAAAAATCAAATAAAAATGCCTAATTCCCTTTAGCTGCTGGCACTCCGCTAAGCCCTTCTCAATCCTCAGATTCCCTTAAAATTGTGGAAACTCCAAGGATGTTAGATGTACCTGAATCTCAAGCTTCTAGCATTCCAAACTTTATAGAGATAAAATCTTTGTAGAATCTCTAGAAATGAACAAAGTGCCTAATTTGATGGACAAGGTAAAGAATAACTAAATGATGAAAATACTCTTTAACTTTCTAACAGACACACTGTGAGTGGGTTGCAATATATTCATAATTGTCTCCACACAAACTTGCATAAAGATAAACCATATTGTTGTTTGAGCTAGAAACTTTGAATTAGTATCAAACTTTAGATTCTAAGTTAGAGGAAACTTATCCTAGTACTAACCCTTTGTTTTATTATGTTTGTCTCAGGAAACAAATTCATTTGGAACTAACCAATCAGAATTATGTAAGAACTCTGGCAAATCTTCAGTTAAGTTTTATTAAAGTCTATGTTTTGCTTAATAGTGCATGATGTCTTTATTTTTTCTTTACAGTAGTTGGCTTTGGATTGTCGACAATTCAATTATTGTTTACAATATTGGCTTATGATGGTCTTCTTTGATGATGTACCAGAAAGTTGCAAGTTGCTTGCATCAGAGTTTTCGACGTGCATGAAAACAAAGAGGGGAGGGCACCGCAAACTTTTCACAAGTTTTTGGAGGCCAGGAGTGGACAGAATCTGCACTACTGTTTTATGAAAAGTTTGGTGACTTCTGTAAAAAAATAAAATGTCGGGTTCCTATTTTTCTGATGCAATGATGTGGAAATCTGACTTATGTTTTCTTGTCTTGCTACTCTTCTTGTTCTGTTGATGACATACTTTTGTTAAAGGATGAAAAATTGTTCTTAATAATAGTCAACTCTACTTTTATCTGAGTGGATATAACAAGAAATTGTGGAATTATAATTGTCTAGTTGGTTCGTCAAAGAAAAATGATGTACATCTTTAACTTTTTTTTAGGGTGATCGATGCCCTTTCATTCAATGCATCAACTTTGTCCGATTGGAATAGAAGTATACAAATCTGCAATGCAAGGCAACGGGGAACTTATGTCAATGACGTTGGTGACCAATGAATATTATACCCTGAAATCGATCATAAAAGTCAAAAGTTATGCCTTATCAAATGAAGCAATGGAAACATGATTCCATTTTAAAAGTATACAATGGAAACCAATGAATGCTTCCATTGCATTTATTCAGGGTGGAAAAAAAATACAACGGAATGTTGTTTCCGATGCATATATTTGGGGTGGAAAAAATTAAAATAGAAGGAAAATATGGTTTCGTTGTATAGTTTTAGAAAAAAAAAATCTTGTTATTGTTATTGGGTCTTGATTAGGCATTAGTGAAATACTTGGGCCTTAATGGACCTTGGTCAATCATCATGGGTTATACTTAGGCTTTGTTGGATCTTGGTCAATCATTAATGTTATACTTGGGCCTTGGTCAGTCATTAGTAGTATACATTGGCCATGGTCAATCATCAGGGTTACACTTGGGCATTATTGGACATTCATTAATCATAAGTGCCATTGTTGGGCCTTGACTAATCATAAGGGCTACACTTGTGCTTTATTGGGCCTTGATTAGTCATTAATGATATACATCGGCCTTGGTTTGTCATTAGCATTATATTTGGGTCTTATTGGGCCTTAGTCAGTCATTAGTGGTATACTTGGGCCTTAATTGACCTTGGTCAATCATCGGTGTTAGACTTGACCCTTATTGGACCTTCATTAATCATAAGTGTTATTGTTGGGCCTTGATTAATCATAAATGCTATAGTTGGGCCTTCATTAGTTATTAATGATATACTTGGGTCTTGGTTAGTCATTAACATTATATTTGGGTCTTATTAGGCCTTTGATCAGTCATCAGTGGTATACTTGGGTCTTGGTCAATCATTAGGGTTACACTTGGGCCTTATTGGACCTTCATTAATCATAAGTGCTACACTTGAGCCCTTTTGGGCATTGATTAATCATAATTGTTACACTTGGCAGTCTTTAGTGATATACTTAGGCCTTGGTCAGTCATTAGTGTTATATTTGGGTCTTGGTTAGTCATTAGTCGTATACTTGGGCATTAATAAGCCTTGGTTAATCATCTAGATTACAGTCGGGCCTTATTGAACTTTCATCAATCTTAAGTGCTACACTTGGGCTTTATTGAGCCTTGACTAGTCATTAGTGGTATACTTGGGCCTTGGTTATACTTGGGACATATTGGGACTTGCTTAATCATCAATCGGTATGCAACTACGATGTTTTGTTAACTAGTGACCAAAATAAATTCAGTCATTATTCGTAAGTATTAATGACTGAATTAGAAACAATCGCTAATCCAATTAACGTAATAGTTGCCTAATCAATCTCCAGGTTTTCTAGAATACATTTTAAGCAATATTGCAATTGGATTAGCAACTATGCGGGTTGCTACCAAAACATTGATCGCCAATACAATCACTGATTTGGGCAAATAACAAATGATATTTTTAGTCTCTATTGGTCACCCACTTTTGTTGGTTGCTCATTTTGGTTTCTATTCATCATTTTCTAGGAGTGAATTATGATTAGTAGAATCCTTCATATGATTGTGAAATAGAACTGGATGTAGCTCAGATTAAGTGAACCAATATAAAATTGAGTGTTTTTGCTTCTCTCTTAAGGTATTTAAATTGTATTCTCTTGTGCATATCCTAACACACTTAGACACACAAGTTTTTGTTAGAGATAGGGAGAGCTACATGAAGATAAAGCTTTCAAGCTTGAAGAAGTTTTTCCTTTTTACATGCCCAACTCATTGATTGACATTTGTATTGATTGTTGTATCTTATTAGTCTTTATCTTTCCATATGTACATCATGCATCATAATGTAGAGGAAGGGAGATTGTTTCTAAAGTTAGAAACTTGTTCAGTGCATTAAAATCTTTGTTTTAATTGATTACCAAGATATTCATAATGGATTGCACAAGTCTTTTGAGAAGCTTGCAGAGAGATCCTTGTTTTGGTTTAATCAATTACTAGCTATTTATAATCGATTACTTAGTTCAGTTGATACAATGTCTAGTTTTCATGAGTCTCTGCTTTAATCAATTACCAGGTGATCGTAATCGATTACTTTGTTCTTGGAAGTGTTCCCAAAAGTGATCAAGGTTTCACGAAGAACACTTTAATCGATTGAAATGATAATCTAATTGATTACTTCTTTGAAATAATCGATTACATTAGAAATTTAATCGATTACAAGCAGTTATAACTGTTTTCTCTATAAATAGTCATCTTGTGTTCTCACTTTCAACGAATGAGAATAAGTGTTTTAGAATGAGTTTGTGTGACTCACAGATTGTAGTATTGATTTTTGAAGTGTTGAAGGTAAGAGTGAGTCATTAACATCTTGTGAGATCAATAAGAGATCCATTTAATCAAGCATTGGCTCTTGCATTTGAATGACCAGGTTGTGTCTCTCCTTGACTTAAGTTTTCATATGTTTTTACATGTTGTTTAGCATATGCATGAGTATCTGAAAGATGCTAGAATAAGAATTTCTAGTTTGGGCTAAGGGTAGGTGTCTCTTAGGCTCTTATTCAAAAAGGACCCTAGGGTTGGGTACCTTAGTCTCTTTTTCTAGGTAGGAACTAAGATTAATTGTGATTGCTTGTATGAAATCAAAGTGCATGGTGGAAATATAATTCTGATTGAATTAGATAGCTAAAGTAGCTTCTCTAGAGATATAGAACCAGTATAAAAATTAGTGCACTTCTTCTCTTGATCTTATCTTTCTCTCATTGTATTCTTGATCAATTTGTTGACTTTAAAGAAACTTCTTTTTCAAAAGAACTTTAACAACAGGATTTTGTGTAAGGGTGATTGATTACATGTTGATTTTTGTCAAAACTTTGTTTTTGATACGATCCTTGGTATCAAAAGTTTTTTTAAAACTCTATTTTTAAGTTTGATTTGATTTCAAAACCAATTTACCCCTCACCCCCCTCTTGGTTTGTGAGTTCCATCATTTTTTTCAGTTTGCATTTGGAGTACACCTTTGTGATAATATCTATCTTTTTTATAGAATTGGACAATAGTGAATTTTTTTTTAACAAATTTGTTTTTCTGTTCATTGAATAATACACTTGAAACTTAGTTCTTGACATTTTTGCTTGAGAAAATCACATCCCTTGCGAATTTTTATTTTTTATTTTTATCTAACACACTATTTACCCCCCCCCCCCCCCCGCCTTCTAGTGCGATATATGTTATTTCAAAAGAGTGTGAAGACTCACCACAACAAACCCTTAGTCTGAGACCAAGAACACGAGCAAGAACCTGCAACAACGAGATTAGGTCCAAAGAGCATGAAGATTGAAGAGGATAGATCATTTGCAAGGAATGAAGACTCACTATAGCGAGAATTGTCCTCACTATTCCGAGATGCTGATGTGGTAGAAAAAATAACAACTTTCATTAAAGGAGCCTTTGTAACAAAATTTTGTAAGCCCCGGGATGGCACCCAATAGTTATTGTCTTGTCTAAGGAAGTCAAATCCTGTGATCAAGCCTTTGAGTTATCTTGTTTTGGTTTTGCAAAGCAAGTCACAATCAAATCAATTAATAGATTTTTCAAGCATTCTATGAGTTAAGGAGGTGACACAAAGTGAATTGGTCCCTAAGGAAGCCCTAAACCCGAAAGGGTTGTCATCTAATGGGTACACGAAAGTGACGAAGTTGCTTTGACACTACTAGAAAATAGACATTTTATATCGGTTATTAAAGACTTTCAACATTGGTTATTAACCGATGTTGAAACTACTGGCATTAAAGTATCATAATCAACATCGTTTTTTTTAAACTGATGTTGTTTTACCAAAAAACAACATTGATTTTTATAAAAGTCGATGTTGTTTTCTTCTCATCAACATCGATTTTTTGAAAAACCGATGTTGTCAGGAAAGAACAACATCAATTTTTCTAATGACCGATGTTTTGTTTTTGGATTTTTTTAATATTCTATATGTTTTTTTAATTACCAACCTATAATTATTCATATCACAACTTATCATTCAAAATTTTAAAGTACGCATAAAATAAGCCATGCACCAAAATATACCGTGCATCAAGAATACTTATAAACATTTATAAACAAAATATACCATGCACCAAGAATACTTATAAACATTTATAAACAAAGTATACCACAAATGTGTTCAGGATGTTCCAATTCCCACAAAATATACCACCAAAACTTATAAACAAAATTTTACTAATTGATAATAGTATAGTATAATGCACTTTAATTACAAACAAATTCAAAATAAAACAAAGTTAGAAGCTACATCTAGGAACTCAAATATAATTTGAGTTCCAGCTTGCGAATTTTGTGATTGTGCAAAAGTCCTCCATCCATTTCCAAGTTTTGCAATCTTCTTCCAATGATTATAAATAATCCTGCACTCCGTAGTCCCTTCCAAATTTAGATGGGTGAATCCTGCAACTTTCATAAATGAGTACATGGTACTCGGCACATGCTAAAATTAACATTAAATTCATATTAGATATGTATATGATTTTAAAATTTGACAAACAGAGGAGTGCTTAATTACTCACCAAACTACTACAAGTCACTTTCTATTCATTCAATAGGACTTTAAAAGTGATTGAATTAGTAACTTGGCAGCGCAAGGAGTGCCATTTAGGATAAGCTTTTGGTTCAGAGCTACTTTTGAAGATTGTGAGGAAGAAAATACTCTGTCCAAAATGAGTCATGGTCACTTGACGATTTGCAACGAGTCCATAAAAATGTCTGAGTTCTGTCCATCCAGCCAGTAGTGATGGAAGCTTGCTTGTGGAGTTTCTATGGAGGCTGGATCTTTGAGCTTCAATGAGGTCCTTTAATGGTGATTTTCCACCATGGAGATGCAGCGGAAGACAAAGGAGAAGAGGTGAGAGGAGGCGCCATCCACTAGCGAATAAGCCATGGAAGAAGGAGCTTCACCACCAAGATGAGCCTTGGATAAGAAGCTTGGAGAGGATGCTTCAATGGAGGAAAAGAAAGAGGGAGAGAAAGAGAGAGGGGGGAGCACGAAATTGAAGGAAGAAAAAGGTAAACAAGTTGAACTTTGAGTTGTGTCTCACAAGACTCTCATTCATCAAAGTTACAATAAGTGTTACACATGCTTCTATTTATAGACTAGGTAGCTTCCTTGAGAAGCGTTCTTGAGAAAACTTCCTTGAGAAGCTTCTTTGAGAAAACTTCCTCGAGAAGCTAGAGCTTAGCTACACATACCCCTCTCATAACTAACCTCACCTCCTTGAGAAGCTTCCTTAAGAAGATTCCTAAAGAAGCTAAAGCTTAGCTACACACACCTCTCTAATAGCTAAGTTCACCTCCTTGAGATGAGAAGCTAGAGCTTAGCTACACACCCCCTATAATAGCTAAGCTCACCCATATGCCAAAAAACAAGAAAATACAAAAAATGTCCCTACTACAAAGACCACTCAAAATGCCTCGAAATACAAGGCTAAAACCCTATACTACTAAAATGGCCAAAATACAAGGCCCAAACGAAGGAAAAACCTATTCTAATATTTACAAAGATAAGCGGGCTCATACTTAGCCCATGGGCTCGAAATCTACCCTAAGGCTCATGAGAATCCTAGGTCCTTCCCTTGGATCTCTAGCCCAATCTACTTGGAGTCTTCTATCCAATGCCCTTGCGGGGTAGGATTGCATCATTCCCTCCACCTTGGAAAGGGTTTGACCTCAAATCCCGAGGTTCTTCATACTCTGGGCTCCTTCCCTCGACACCTGTAAAAAGAACAAAAACATATGTATTAGTTGTGTTTGATATCTTGAAGTAAGGTAAGGTCTGAAAACCAATTTCCTGGGCATCTTCCCATGAAGGAACATGGCTCCTCACCAACTCAATGAGTGCTGCTACAAGTATAGAAAAATATGGGACAAACCTTTTGTAAAAGTTTGTTAAGTCATGGAAGCCCCATATTTTTCTTATACTTGGTGGAGTGAGCCACTCAGGAATTACCTTTATTCTCTTAGGGTTCATGGGAACCCCTTGATCACTATTTGACAAATTAAGAAAAGTAACGCAATAAAACATACCTTTTCCTGTATTTTCATATTGAATATTCCTACCAAAAAGTATGAAAAACCTAAGGTGTCCCATATGAGTACCTAAGTTTGTATTGAAACTAAAAATAAGAACAAACCTACCTAATGGGTCCCTATGTACACACACCATGAAGATGTTATTTGCACGAGTGATTTTACAAAAGAGGGTTGCACCACTCAAAACATTCATCATACCACTTATTTTAGGGACTTGGTGCCTAATAATACCTATTTTGGTCACCAACAAAGCACAAGGATTTAAGCTCTTGCGAACCAAACCCTCATCCAACAACTCCTTTACTTGAGGAATAAACTCAAGCCTAAGAGATGTGGCAATGCTAACAAGTGTCTTTTTACAGAGGAGAAAATGTGGAGGTTGTCTAAGAGGGGAAATAACTTTAATATTTGTCTTTATTTCAAAATGCCTTTCCTTCTTAGCTAACCTCTTGGAGGAGACACTTACCTCCTTTCACTCCTTAACCATTAAAGGTTGTTCTTCTTCTTGGGGGTAAATTTCTTCACTAGATTCTTCCCTTTTTGCTTCTTCACTTTCACTAGAGGAAGGTGAAGAAGTAGCCTCATCTTGGCTACTATAAATGTCTTGGCCCCTCATAATCATGATTTTCTTGGTGGGGCATTGAGAAGTAATGTGTCCTCTTCCAAGACATTTAAAGCACTTCATGAAGCTAGTCTTCTCTTGCATACTAGCCTTAAGGGGTTGCTTTTCTATTGTCTTCCCCTAATCATCTTTGGGCTTAGAAGGAGTCACCCCTAAGATGCCTTGACCTTGGTCTTTCTTTGGATAAGAGTGAGAGCCATAAGATTTTGAAGTAGACTTCCTTTTAAGTTGTTGCTCTATCCTTATTTCCCAATCTAAGTTAGCCTCTACATTGTCCTTCCCATGAAAGTATGGGAGGTTAATGTTAGCCTCTTGAGGCTTTCTTTCCTTTTCTCTCATATGGGAGTGAGGTCTAAGATGTAACCTATGCCTTCCCTCATAATAGTCACGAAGTTCTTCACATAGGCTCTTGCAAGAGGTATGACTACTATAGGAGGCATGTTTTTCTTTTCTTAACTCTTTTAGTATTTTCCTTCTTTCTTCTTCCCTTATTTTCTCTTTTTCATCTTGAATTATTTCTTCCACTCTTTTTTTCCCTTTTTCTTTTCTCTCTCTTTTTTCTTTCCACAACTTAAGGGATCTCAACTCATCTAATATCTTATACAAGGGGTCCTTAGGAGTAGAACCCTCACCATTAATACTAGATGAAGAATGAAGACTCATGGTGGTTTCTATAAGTTGTGGTTCTTTCTTGTTGAGGGTTTGAAAACAAAAGGTAAAAGAAACTATGGTTGAAATAGCCAAAATAAACACTAAAAGAGGTGTAAAAGATAAGGTAAAAACTAATTGGTAAAAGACAAGCTATCTAGGCGGTTTAACAATGGAAGGTAAAGGAAATAAGCTATGAAAGTAAGCAAGAAATGTAAACTAGGCAAATCCTAAGAGTGTTTGGATGACCACATTTAAGGTTCCCAACAAAACACTCACAATCCTAAGGGAAAATTTCCTAAAATTATTACACACAAATGGAAGTAGGGTGACCTATTGGAGGCTCCCAACTTACTTCTAATGAAAGGCCTTTCAGTTACAAAATTTGAAAGCAAAGCAAATTGCCATTACAAAATTACAAAAAAAAACTCCTTAATTGTGGTGGCTATTCTCTCTTTGGTGTTTCACTCAATTTGGAGTGCTTCTTAGTCCGATAGCTCTTAAGGTGGTTGACCCCTTGCTTCTTGGCTCAAATCCTTCAAGGTATGACATCAATCCTCCTTTCCAATTCCCTGTATGGCAACTCACAAGCAAGGAAACAAAGAGACAAGCAATAACCAAAGACAAAAAAAAAATGAAATGAAAGCTAAACCAATAGAGTTTTAACAAGACAATTTTTCAAGGATTATTCAACAATTAAAGCAATGAAAAACACACAAAAGCAAGTTAGGACTCAAAGAGAAACCTAGAATGGCTCTAGAGTAGAGTAGAAAAACTAAAAAAAGAAAAAAGAAAAAAAAGACTCAAGAAACCTCTAGTTTTTCCACTTTTTTTCACAATAATTTTCAATTGAAGTTTCAAAACTAGGATTGATATAAAATAGACACCAATTATAGAACAAATTTTGAGCCAAAACAACAAGCACACTTCCCTTTCATTTTTTTTTCCTGGACACTGATTTTTCTGCCAACTTGTGTGATTTTTATTATTTTTTACTTTAATCCAAATCGCTTGGTTCTTTTTTTTATAATTTTTTTTTCAGATGTCTAGAAAATTCAGTAAAAATTTTAGCTTAAATACTGTAGTGACCAATTCCCAGTAGTTTATACAAGTTCGTATGTTCAAGCTGTCAACACTAGCGATTTCAACCTAGAAATCAAGAGTAGTGTTTATGTTGCTTAAGGCTTGGATAGTTATAATTTGTGTTTGCTTATGCTCAATTATCTTGAGTAACACAATTGAAGAGAGCTTAAGACTTATTTGATTCACAAATCCAGCCACAACTCAGCACCACAATTCAACTTCATCATAGGCATCATGTAGGAAACTTGGAAAACAAAAAAAAAAGAGTTCAACAAGACTACTTCTAGGAATTGATTTAGAACATGTTATGAACTAAATAACATGCATGAATTAGACTCAAAATTCAAAAGATAGGCTAAGAATGACAAGAATACATGAACAAATGTATCTAGAATTCAATCAACAAAATAAAAATTCAACACAAACCTAGAACATAATGTGACAATTACTATGACTAAACATGACTGTAAAACTACATGGATTAAGTGATTTACACTTAGATTTTTGTGTTTTTTTTTTCTAATCAATATTTTGGAAGAAAATTTAGATCTAAGGTTCAGCACCAGAATATTAAGAATAAAAAATTATAGAACCTAAAATCAACACAAAAACATGATTCAAGAGTAGATCTACAAAATTTGAACCATAGAAATGCAAGAACAAGTGTAGATCTAAGATTTAATCAGTTTATTTTTTTTGAATCTACTCTAAACAGCACCAAACCACAAGACAATGGAGGATATACATGGATAATAAGATGAAGAACAAGGAATTAAAGAGAATTCACCGAACAAAAAGATAGAGGAAGCAAAAGAACATCACCTAGATGAAGATGCTCTTGATACCACATGGTGTAAGCTCCATTGGAGCTTGTAGGCCTAGGATCTTCTTCATCAATGGATTCCTTTGCTTCTTGGAAGATGAATGGCAGCGGAATGGAGAAAGGAAGAGAGAGAGGAGACACCACTTCAAGGAGAAGATGAGTCTAGAAGAAGCTCACCACCATAGGAGACCATGGATAAGAGCTTGGAGGAAGAAGGAGATGAATGAAGGGAGAGGGAGAGAAGAGCATGAAATTTTGTGCTCTAAATGAGCTCTGAAATCTGAAGTTTTAATATTCAAATGATCAAAGTTCCAAAAAATGCACACACATGGCCTCTATTTATAGCCTAAGTGTCACACAAAATTGGAGGGAAATTTGAATTTCTATTCAAATTTCACTTGAATTTGAAATTGAATTTGTGGAGCCAAATTTTGGAGCCAAAATTTCACTAATTATGATTAGTGAATTTTAGCTATGGTTCAGCCCACTAATCCAAGATCAAGTCCAAGATTCTCCACTAAGTGTGCTTAGGTGTCATGAGACATTTAAAGCATGAAAGACATTCACAAAATGTGACTATATGATGTGGCAATGGGGTGTAGCAAGCAAATGCTCACCTCCCCCTCTAAAATTTAATTGGATTGGACTTCTCCCAATTCAATTAAATTTATTTCCAACAACACACATCAAATATTCACTTAATGCATATGAAATTAGAAAACTACCCCTAATACAAAAACTAGTCTAGGTGCCCTAAAATACTAGGGTTGAAAAATCCTACATTTCTAGGGTACCTTACCTATATTATGGATCCCTAAATACAAGGTCCAAAAATAATGAATCCTTAATCTAATAAGTACAAAGATATGTGGGCTCATACTTAGCCCATGGGCTCGAAATATACCCTAAGGCTCATGAGAACCCTAAGGCCTTCTCTTGTATCTCTGGCCCAATCTTCTTGGAGTCTTCTATCCAATGCCCTTGCGGGGTAGGATTGCATCACAAAAGACCTACAGACTTCACCATAAGGCTACATTTAACAAAGAGGCGGACCACATGATCAAGGAAGTCCACGAGGGTTCATTCGAAACGCACGCCAACGAGCATGCTATGGCCAGGAAGATCCTGAGAGCAGGTTATTACTGGCTCACCATGGAAAGTGATTGGTGCATCCATGTAAGGAAATGCCATAAATGTCAAGCGTTTGTGAACAATGTCAATGCTCCGCCACATCCCCTGAATGTCATGTCCTCCCCTTGGCCTTTTTCCATGTGGGGAATAGATGTCATAGGGGCCATCGAACCCAAGGCTTCAAACGGTCATCACTTCATTCTCATGGGAATAGATTATTTCACCAAATGGGTCGAAGCGGCTTCCTACACCAATGTCACGAGGAGTGTAGTGGTCAGTTTCATAATGAGGGTGCTGATTTGTCGGTACGGACTCCCTAGGAAGATCATTACTAACAATGGCACCAATCTGAATAACAAGATGATGTAGGAAATGTGCGCGGATTTCAAAATCCAGCATCACAATTCCACGCCCTACCGGCCAAAGATGAATGGAGCCGTGGAAGCAGCCAACAAGAATATTAAGAAAATTATTCAGAAGATGACAGTGTCATACAAAGATTGGCATGAGATGTTGCCTTTTGCCTTGCATGGATACTGAACTTCGGTACGAACTTCTATTGGGGCAACGCCGTATTCCTTGGTTTATGGAACGAAAGCGGTACTCCCATTTGAAGTAGAGATCCCTTCCCAGAGAATACTTGCAGAATCAAGTTTAGAAGAATCAGAGTGGGCTCACACACGCTATGACCAACTCAACCTCATTGAAGGTAAGTGCTTGACGGCCATGAGCCACGGGCGCCTATATCAACAAAGAATGAAGATTGCGTTCGACAAGAAGGTGCACTTGTGCAAGTTCCATGAAGGGGACCTTGTGATGAAAAAGATGTCCCACGCTGTTAAAGATAATCGAGGGAAGTGGGCCCCGAACTACAAAGGACCTTTTGTTGTGAAAAAGGCTTTTTCCGAAGGGGCCCTAGTGCTTACCAACATGGATGGCGAGGAGCTACCTTTACCCGTGAACTCTGATGTTGTCAAGCGATACTATGCTTAGAATTTGGGGCAATTAAGGATATCGCTACATGTTTTTTCATTTTTATGTGTTCTTCTTGGTTTCCCCCAGGAATTCATGTCTGCTGTAATTTTCTCGTCACGGTCTTTTAAAAAGAAGAGAATATGAGTTTGAGACTTCAGTCCTCACTTTGTGTGCTTTAAACCATGTACGGTTGTGATAACCTGAGCCTTTTCACTCAGTCCATGAGATGCCCCAAGCGCTTAATTAAAACTGAACCTAACTAACTTTCACTAAAAAGATTGTTGCATTTGAAAACACTCATGCATACGTATACACATGCATATTTTATGATAACAAGGGCAAAATCGTCTTAGGCAGTGGTCAGATGCCGGGACGAAGCTGAAGGCAGAAACCCATCAAGGTAAAACGGTAACGTGGCCACGGTGTGCCACACAATGTTGTTTCCTACTTTCAGGTACTTAGGGACGAACGCAGGTAGAGGCTAGGGTCACGACCGATGGATCGTCGTCCCTTGCCTAGCTCCGGACAAACGGAAAGCGCCGATGCAAGGCAACCTAGTATCCTTTAAATTCCCAGTAATTATTTACTGTTGTGTTTTTAAAATAAATACTGGATGCCTAATATACCCTGAGGGGGTTTGAGTAAGCGAACAATGACCTATAGAAAGCCTTACTTATTTCTTCCCAAAAAAAAAAAAATGCAAGTGTGTGCATGACATGAGATTGGCTCTCCAATGTGCATATATGTATAAACAAATGTGAACGAAACAAAAAAAAAATTGTATGTTAATAAAATACTCCAAATGTGCGTAGGTAATTTTTGGTAGCAAAATACTTTGAATATGGACATCTGTAATTTTGACACAATACCTTGAGCATGCATATATGAATTCTTTTCAAAAAATATATGTGTGGTAACTAGAATGTTTTGAATATCCTTGTATATTGATATAAATAGCAGGATATTTTGCGCGTGTGCACGGTCGTAAGTGTTCTTCTTTAAGGAAATATGTGCATAAGTTTGTTCTAAATTGAAAAAATTAGCATGCCGTTTTTTTGCTTTAAAATAGTATTTCCTTGTAAATTAACTTTCCAAATGTTTGTCCTCACAGGAAATAGCTCCGAAAAAGCTTTCTGCGAAGAGATCTAGGAGGGACACCGCGGCTGAAGGGACCAGTGCCGCTCCTGAATTTGATAGCCACCGTTTCAGGAGCGCTGAGCACCAGCAGCGTTTCGAGGCCATCAAAGGATGGTCGTTCCACAGAGAGAGACGCGTCCAGCTCAGGGACGATGAGTACACAGATTTTCAGGAAGAAATAGCTCACCGACAGTGGACATCACTGGTCACTCCGATGGCTAAGTTTGACCCAGATATAGTCCTGGAGTTTTATGTTAATGCTTGGCCCACAGAAGAGGGAGTGTGGGATATGCGGTCATGGGTAAGGGGTCACTAGATCCCCTTTTACGCAGATGCCCTCAACCAGTTCCAGGGTGACCCGCTAGTGCTGGAGGAAGGCCAGGAGTGTGAGTTTAGTCAGAGGAGGAACAGGGTCGATAGGTTCGACGAGGAGGCCATTGCCCAGCTATTATGCATACTGGGTCAGGATTTCGCCCGGATCGCTGCCGAGAAGCGGGTGCAGATCATGCGCACCATCATGACCACCCTGACCCAGATGTGGATGACATTGCTGCTCAGCAATGTCCTGCCTAGTGATCATAACTCCAACCTTCCTCTGTCGAAGTGTCAGCTTGTGTATGCCATCCTGACACGGATGAGCGTCCATGTGGCTCAGTTGATTGCTGACGCCATCTATTTATTTGCAGGTATGCCACCCACCAGGCACCCTCTAGACCCGGATAAGTCTAACAGGGCCCTGGGGTTTCTAGCATTGATCACGGGCCTCTGCCAGTCATTCGGGGTTCTCATCACACCTAGTAAGGTGATCCGGCCGCCGATCACCCGGGCCTTCATTGAGAAGTATTGCAAGCCTAGGCAAGCGCAGGGTGATGCACCACAGGCCGCACACACACTGCCACCACCTCATCAGGCTGATCCTGCTAGGTCATTAGGCATGGAGCGGCATCTATAGCACTTGGTTTGCCAGCAGGCGGCCAACCACCGGGGGCAGGTGCAGATACACGAGTGTCTCTACCAGCTCAGCCTCAGTCTGCAGGACCAGGATTTCATTCCTTTTGCGTGCCCTACTCCATATCAGTTTAGGACTGAGGTTGCATGGCTCGGAGATTGGCCCGAGGCCCAGGTGGAGGAGGCGTCTGCAGGAGCACCCGGCGATGCAGAGGAGGCCCGCATGGATGAGGAGATGACAGACTTGCTCGGTTTCTTGGGAGGAAGCGGTGCCGCGTGACCGAGGTCACCACATTTTTTTGACATTACTGTTTCTTTTTATTAGTTTGCTATTGACGTTTTCTGTTATTGTCTATATTGTTGTTCGCATTACTATTTCCTGTTCATATGGTTACTAACATTGCTATTATTATCGTTCATTCCTGTTAGAAATTTTTGGCGTTATGGCTCTCAGTTTTTTCGTCACCGTTTTCTGCGACTTACCATTTCGTGCATTTTTTTGTTTACCTTGTGGTTAGACGTAAGTAGGTAGTGTGCGCCCTCGTCCGCACGACCATTTCAGAGAAAAAGAGAAAAAAAAAAGGAGGAAGGAAATGAACAAATGATAAGTAACTTAAAAAAGAAAAAAAAAGGAAAAGGAAAAAAGAGCAAGTAAGAAAAGAAAAAGAAAGAAGGAAAAAAGAAAATAATAAAAAAAATAAAAAGTTGTCTAGCTAAAAACAACATGCTTGTGAAAAGAGATAACTTCCAACTTTTCTTTGAAAAAAATTCACTGATCATAACTAGTTTTTGAAAATAAAATGTGTATACGCCTGAAGGGTAAATGCTGTGAAAGTTTTTTCGGACACCCAAAATAGACTCGGATGAATGCATGAATTGATAAAAGAACATATTTTGGAAACACTGGGTTGACTAAAATAGAGACAATGAATTACGAGCCCTAGCATCACATGACCAAAAAAAATTTCGACGCTTGAGTGTCCACATAGGTGCATGCATGACTAGTTTTGCATAAAATTTCCAAATCATCATTGTTGCATTTGTGTCATGGAAATAATTTGGGACATCCCCTTTTATCCTTGAACCGAACCAAACCTTGACATACATCATGTCCAACCATGCTACAAGCCTTGGGCCAAAATCCCAATTTACCATAAACCTTGACCTAGGGTGAGAATGTCAATCCTTGCCCTCAGAAGAAAACAAAACGAGAAAATTTCCAATCGAAGAGTGGGAGGAAGCAAAGAAAGGAAAGAAAATTCCCGATCAAGGATCGGAAGAAAACAAAAGAAATATGCAGAAAGGTCTTTGGACCAGACAATATCTGGACAATACAAAATTGTCACCAAGTAAACAAAAAAGGGAGGGGAAAGGAAGCCACGACCTAAAATGGTCCTCTCCCTTTGATTGCCAACCAAAATCCTGTGCGTCGGTGACTTGTTCACCTCACACTAAACAAAAGTTCCCACCAAATGAACCCATTCCCAAGACAAAGTCGTATTGATCCATGATCACGTATGTAGTCTTTGATTTGATAGGAAATGACTTGCAAAGCCTAGTCATGACATATCTATGGTTCAGAATTAGGATGAAACACTTACCTATGTGAGATTGATACACTTTGAGTGATTTTCTTCTATTTTTGTTGAGCCCAGTGTTTCCTCTAAATGGTCATTTAGAAGCAAAATGCTAACATCCAAAGTCTCATTTATGGTTATGAGAAAATTTCATCAGCATGCTCCCCTTCCCCGGTAGACACGTTGTTTTTCATCCGAAAAGCATATGTTGCTCTGATTAGTTGGAAGTTTTCTCTCTTTACTAAAGCATGTTCGCATTTTAGTGAAGAAAACACCGAGACTATTTTTAGTCTCACAAGTTATCTAGAACTACGTAGGTTTGAGTTCCTCATTGAGGATACGTAGGAGCAAGAGCTTCGCTTTTGTTGGCCGCCCCACAATCTCAGTCATACTAACCTTGGAGTCATGTGACAGGCAGAAATACCCAAGCGATTATCCGTATAAACCTTTTGCTATCTATAAGACTCAAAGCATGATAGCACGTAGAGACTAATGTCATGGCGAGACTTTGGAACCCCAATAGGTTTTGCCTTTTCCATATACTCATAACAAAACTCAATAGCTTCTTTCGCAATGTACCTTTCAACAATAGAAGCTTCAAGACGGTGTAGATTCTTTGTATACCCTTTTAAGATCTTCATGTATCGCTCAACCAGGTACATCGACTGCAAATAAATGGAACCGCAATATTTAATTTCCCTCACCAAATGAACAATTAAGTGAACCATGATGTCAAAAAATGAAGGAGGAAAATACATCTCCAACTGACACAAGATAACAACAACCTCATTTTCTAGCTTATCTAACTTGAGAGGATCAATGACTTTGCTACAATTGAAGAAAAAACACAGGCGAGTTATGGCATGCCTGACTTTCTAAGGCAAAATGTCTCGTATCGCCACAACTAACAGTTGCTTCATCAAGACATGGAAATCACAAGACTTTAAGCCAACTAACTTTAGATCCTTCAACTGCACAAGGCTCTTAATATTTTAAGAGTATCCATGTGGCACTTTGACACGACGCGGACACTGGCAAAAATTTATCTTTTCCTTTCTGGACAAAGTATGACAAGCTGGAGGCAAGTATATTTTCTTACCATCAAACCTTGGATGTAACTGGTCTCGTATACCCATCTCAAGTAGATCTTGGCGAGTATTCAAACCATCCTTTGTCTTGCCTTGAATGTTAAGAAGTGTGTTGATGACATTATCACAAACATTTTTCTCAACATGCATAACATCAATACAATGTCTAACATCTAGATCGGACCAATATGAAAGATCAAATAATATCGACCTCTTCTTCCATATGAATGGTTTTTTTCCATCTTTTGGGTCTTTCCAAAACCAGTATTGATGTCATCAACCTACTCAAGAACTTGTTCACCAGTTAATGGTATCGGCACAATATCATGCTCTTGACTTCCATTAAAAGGGTGATAAGCTTTCAGAAAGCGTTGATGTCGAGTGTATACTATTTTTCTTCCATGTTTCAGTTGTACGTAGATTGTATCTTCTTCACAGATAGGACATGCACGATGATCCTTAACACTGTATCCACTGAAGTTCTCGTATGCTAGAAAGTCATTAATGGTACAAAATAACATTGCACGCAACTTGAATGTTTCATTTTGATATCCATCAAACACAGCAACCCCCTCGTCCCACAACTTTGTCAAGTCTTCAATCAAGGGATTGAGATAAACATTAATGTCATTTTCTGGTTATCTTTGTACTTTACGATAAGCTGAAGACCTGTTAAGAACTGCTTGCATTTTTTAACCCCTTGTGACCATTTTGGTAGATGAAACCAGGTTTGAATTAATCTCTAAAATTTTAAGTATCAAATTCTTAGTTGTGCTTTTATTGTATGAAGAAGTTGGCTTCGAAAATTAATTTTTAAGAATGCTACCTAATTTAACTTTGGTTTCGCATGAACAAACTACAAAGCCATGTTGTTATGTAATATTAAGTACTCGTGTAGGAGTTGATATTGTGTAGAGTTTAAACTCATTTTACTGTACCATAAACTGAAGACCAGTTAATTATGGCTTGCGTTTCGGAACCCCTTGTCACCATTTTTAAAGCTGAAACCAGGTTTGAATCTGTATAATTTTATGTATTAAATGCTGTTTGTGCTTTTATTGTATAGTGAGTAGTTTGGACAATTAATTGCTCACTCTGGCTGAATCCTGGATCATCATGTTTTATGTTGAAAAATGTTGTATTCTCACTCAAGATCCGTGAAATCCTTAACTATTTTTGTATAATTAGTTATTATTGTGAATTATGTTATGGATATTGTGAATGGTGACATTAGAACCTGATTCACTAGTATATATGTTATAATGCATATACACGTGAGCCTTTGGTGGTTGTCATGAAACTAACATTATATATATGCCTGAAAAAATTAATAAATTTAAGAAGTCATGAAACTAACATTCAATTAATAAATTTAAGAAGTCATGAAACTAACATTATATATATGCCTGAAAAAATTATCCTCCGTGGCATTTATGTGCTTTTGATTAGGGTTTCCTTCAGACCCCATTTGTCCATAGATCCTAAGTTATTACCTACCCTTTGTAATCTACAGGACAAGACCTCAAATTTTAAATAGGAAACAATGAAAGTCTTTAAATCAAGCTGTAAAGGGTGGGTTCATCCAACAGCCCTTGTCCAGACGATGTTGTATCTCTAATATTTCAACAAAACGAAATGCAAATAAGCTTCTCATGTTCTTTACAATTAAATTTCACAGTATAAATAATTCAGAGATTACCGTAATCCTCAGAGTAAACAAAAGTTACCATTATTGAAGATATAAAACATTTAAGCTAAAACCAGAGGGAGATTACTTCTGCAATCTTCTCTTTTAAGCTGTCATCATCATTATATTTGGAATCTACATCCTCTTCCTTCAGACACGATATAATCAAGTCTTTCAAGGGTACTGGATCATTTAGTTGAATGGCATTGAAATGGCCAAAACGGCTAAGAACTTGCTGATACATAAGTTCTTTGCTGCAAATGAATTAAGGATAGAATGTCAATGACCAATTCACGAAAGCAGTGAGATGGAGGGCCAAAATTATTTTATATCTCTAACATGCTCCATCATAAAAGAATGCTTTTGGCCTAAAGCCTGAACAATGAACTGTCTAACACTCCCAAAAATTTAACTTGCTAGTGTCTATTGCTTTGAAGAATTGATTCTCAGACTTGTTTAGATCAGCACAACAATGTTTTAATTTCCTGTTTTCTTATTAAAATAAATTGATTTCACAACTACTTAAAATTAAAAAGTAATACTAAGCCTTTGCTTGTAATTGACATGGGGTAGGGATTTTAATAAAGAAAGTGGGCTTGTGTGAGGATTTTTCTTATAAGATAAATGGATGGGTATCTTAGCAGAAGAAGGGGATCATGTTTTCAAGACCCAAACCATTTCCCCTTACCCTCTCATTCTTTCACGCATCCAATCATAGGGGAGAGTGGGACAGAGCTTCACCCACATACTCACTTGAAGCTAGGGCTTTGAGATGAGAGATTGAAGGTGGAATACCACTGTCTTCCCAGTCAAGCGTGCTCACAATAGAAGAAAGGGAGAAAAGAAACTCCATGGAAGTTGTACTGACCCTATGGTTCTTGTCATGGCTGTCTTGATTGAATGGGAATGGTATGTTAACGTGTTGTTAGATTGGTCTTGAGTAGAAATGATTTTTGAGATTGCCTCAGTTATTTCCTTTAATCTGTTTTTTGACTTGTGATGTTATTGGCTGAAATAACTAAGTGACTACTAGAGTAGTAATAGAAATGTAACTCCTCAGACTTTACATTCATGAGGTATAACCACACATTATTTTAATTTTTCTCTTACTCTTATTTGCCTATTCTTCAGATTGTTTTAAAAAAAAATAAATAAAGAACACTAAGAGAGAAATAAGGTAGGTCAAAACAGTGGTCTTGTCCCCTCCAAATTGGGGGACAATCACTAGTAAAAAAGTTGAAGATGTTATATAGGTTTTTTCAATGCCACCTGGTTAATAAGAACAAATAAAGATTCAAAACAACAAAGAAGGTTGACAAGGAAAAAAGAAAACAAGATGGAAATTACGGAAACATAGGAAGAGGATATGATGTAAGTTAACAAGATTCAATGATGGTGGGAATAGATGTGATTCGGGAACCAACCAGCCATGGTGAGATTTTGTTTAGAATTTGTAAAACAGACGGTACAGAAGAAGGGCTTAGATTCCTCAACATTTTGAGGCCGTGTAGGGTGTAAAACATATGTTCCCTTCACAATGAAAACATATCAGGATATACTCGTGAAGATGCTGATGAGTTCATTTTTTGTAGCTACAATGGACACAACTGGGTATCTTCCAAGGTAGAATGGTTTCATGAGTAAAGAACACTCCAAAGTGAATCTGAAGTTATTCCTTTCTTGAAAGCATCAATAAGTGACTGTTTTTTCAATCTTGAAATCATATTTTACCTTTAATTTTAATTTTGTATTTTTTAAACTTTTAGATAACAAATAATTACGAAAACAATCTTAGTATTGTACACCAAAATATTTAGGACAAAGAATCTATTTTTTTTAAATGTAAATTAATTATTTCAGGGTATTAAAGAAATTTTATACTTTTAATTAAAATAAAATCTCAATTTTCTCTCCTCCATAATTCATGTATCCTATTCCTCTCTCCTTAGTGATCACGTTCTCGGTTCCCGTATATCCTTTCTCTCTTCTCTGTATCTCACGTTCTCGTACATATCCCATTTCTCCCACCTTGCCACCATGGACATGCCACTGGCTGCAGCATTGTACCCGGTGGTTGCGGAGGTAAAACCTGTGGGTGAGAGTAGAGAGAGAGTGCGAGTGAAGCAGAGTAGAAAAATAGATAGATGAAAGAAGCAAGAATACTCATGGTGAGTGCAAAATTTTGGTGCTGAATTGCAAAGATAGTCACGAACTGATGGTGGATGGAGCTTGAATAGTTTACTAGGTGAGGGAGACAAAGAAATTTGGAAATTTTGGATGAAACTTGAAGATGTGGTAACATACGAGAGAGAAAGATACCTTTGGCCTAATTATAGAGAAAGTGTGTGAAATGTATTTCCAAAAGAAAGGACAAAGGGTTGAGAATCACTATCACATGCATGCTGATTTGTAATAGTGAGCCACAAATTCATTAACATGAATTTTAAATGTAACACAGGGAAAAAAAAAACTAAGAAAATACTCTTTATAATCGCATACCACATTTTAATTTAGACATATAAAATAGAGACATTATAGAAGAATGTAATTTCAATTCATTTATAAAGTAACATAATATAATATATAAAAAGATTACTGCACAACTATATATAATCTTCTTTTATATTTTTCTGGTCTCTTCCAACCTTGGATCTTAGGTCGTCACTCCTCTAAACTAGACCTTGGATTAAGCACATACAATTTAGTATTTTCCCACTCAACTAAATTGTTTCTCACATCCTACTCCAGTCTTTAGCAGTTCTGATTGCAGTAATGGGCAATTTTTCTTAAGATACTCAAAACCATCAGAATGCATCATGGCTGCAATAGACATAATAATGAAAGAAATGATATGAGAATCAACTGTCAACTAACAAATAATGTAGACACCAAAATGATGAAAATATATTACAAGCAAAGAAGTAATTGACTATGAACTCAAATGTAGAGTTGGGTTTGAAAGTTAAGCATGGAAACTCACCATCAAAGTTTTCAGCAGAAAATTTTTGACAGATGGACTTCAAGTGGGTAGCACGATAACGATCAGCAAGAGCAAAAATATAGGCAACAGAATCTACAGATATGTCTTTACAAAGTATAGATTCACACATCAACATTAGTCTTGGCAAACCATACTTTTCTCCAGCAGCTAACAACTTTGCTATAAATGATTCAGACAACGAAGGAAAGAATGACGAATCCAACATAAAGAGCTCTTCATCTTCCAAAAGAGTGTCTCTATAAACAAAATGAAGTAAAGCCTGCTCAACATAGAACACGATAAAAATTAGATAACCAACCAAACGATAGGTCAGATTTTAACTGAATTAAATAGCATCTATCTTGTGTGGAACAAAAAACAGCTACAAAGGTATAGAGAAAAAAAGGAACTTTTAATGAATGTGACACCTTGAAAACCTTAGGTTCCATGTCAATAACAACTATCTCCTGATCATCCTTCTTCATCGCATTAAAAAATTGAGTTTCAAACATGGTTGATTGAGCTGCCAAAACAAGCTTATGAGCATGAAACCTTTCTCCACCAACCAAGAAAGTAACATCAAATGATTCCTCATCCTCTAACAACATCCCAAAATGTTCACCAATATCAGATTCAGGAACCTGTATTGTGTTTAACTGAGAAGAATCTATGGACGACACTAAAACCACAATAGTGCAATTTATCTTCAAGCAGTCATCCTTGAGAAAATTTGACGTCTCAAGGTGTCTCCGTTTGAAAAACCGCGTATAGCCCCTATTACACAACATGTGCATCATTGATCACTATATACGTAATGTTCACCACAAAAAATGGATACAAGAGCTAATAAATCATGATGATATCCAAATCATATCACCAAAATCACAAGGTTCTCTAGTTCCTTTGGAAATTTAATTTTTATGTCTTATATTCTAATAAAAGAGCTATCTCTTTAACCCCTGACAATAGGTGAAAAAAGATTAAAAGCAAAATCAATAACACTTTGCTTTATTTTAAAGACTATATTGTTTACATAAATGTTGGACATACGAATATAATAAGTTTGTATAGAGACTAAAACTAAATTTTAAAATATAAAAAAACGAAGATACATTTCAATCTTTATTTTCTAAAAATAAAAATAAAGAAAACACTGACACTAACCACATGCTGCCATGGTTTATGAGAGTGTAAGGCCCAATCGTGAGGGAGTGACTGAAGTGGCTATGAACCTTGTGCTCTCCTTTCTTGCATAGGTCGAGCAACGTGAGATCGAACAACGCACAAACGTTGGTGCTCTCGGAATGGAGTGCAACAAAGACAGAGACATAAGCGGCATTATCTTTGGGGTCCCTACCATCAGGGAAAAAGTATATGGCCCATTGGAACCCTCCCACTATGAAAATCTCACTCACGATGTATTTCCCAATGCCCATTCCCTTCGTTAGTGAGTAACCCTTGATCACAAACTCGTGGGAACCACTCATTGTCTCTGTCACCGATTTTGAACTCGTTTGGGACCCTAGAACACTCCTACTCACCATTGTTGGGTTGCACATCGCACGCGACATTTTCTAAGGAAGTAAATTTTTCTCGAAAAGTAAAGGAACACGGATTTGCACTGAATCAGATCTTATGTTTTTGGCTTCAATCCAACTAAGTTATGGATTTCATTAAATTTTACATTAAATAAATAATAAATGGCAAGTGAATAAAAGAACGATGGCATTTAATGATTTAAAGATTTTTCTTTTATACTTTAATCTGATCTTTATTCTTGAAGCTTTTGTGCGCATGAGAACAACTAGGTTTTCGTATCAAATATCATCAATGACTTACACATTATAAAAAACAATTGTGGTTTACTATCTTTTTAGTCTCTAAACTCTTTAGGATTTCTATTTGTAATACCTGAGCTTTTTCTTACTAGTCAATGTTCCTTAATTTTTTATTAGGGACTAGAATAAAAAATCCTAAAAATTTTAGTGATTAAAAATATAATATGTTCCCATTTTGTCCTATTCGAGGAAAACGTTAGAAAAACCAAAAAGGGGGTCTGCGAATTTTGAAAAGAAGAGTTCGGGAATTGTTTACGTACGGGGAAGGTATACATGCCCGTCACAATGGACGACAACCTTTAATCGAGTGTACATAACGTAACTTCAAAATTATGTATTTTTCTTTTTTATGTTTCTTTATTTTTTTGGGGTTGACAAGGGTGTTGCCCTTGCTCCTACGTATCCTCAGGTGCGATGAGGAATTCAGATATGTTCTTTAAGTTCGAATGTTTTGTGTGTTAAGTTGGTTTTATGTTTTTTGAAAGATTCATTTTAATTGTGAGCAAAAAGATCATTTAACGCGTTGGACCTTGAAATGATGTTTTAACTTTTGAAAAGAGGAGAGAATCATTAAGGAGTTGGATCTTGAAATGATCTCAAGTGATATTTGATAAAAAGTAGTTAGTTATGAGTTGATTTTATCTTGGTTTCGTTCGTTAACTTCCAACCTCTTTAAAGATAACTTTACAACATTAGTGATCAGTTAAGATTGAACTTTA
Organism: Glycine max; assembly: GCF_000004515.6. Taxonomy (NCBI): domain Eukaryota; kingdom Viridiplantae; phylum Streptophyta; class Magnoliopsida; order Fabales; family Fabaceae; genus Glycine; species Glycine max. The sequence goes on from NC_038255.2 coordinate 11,794,944, forward strand.
CAAAGAAAATGAAATCACCGATGATAGATGGAGGAAATGAATATGCACAAAACACAAGGGGGACCCATAAGGGTGCATCGATAACATTCAAATATCAAACACAAAACTAATCGATGCCCACACGAAGAACACTGAACAAGGAACAATGTAGGGTTCGATCATGGTCGTGATTCGGTAGCGCCTCGGCTTCATGTTCTCTTCTTTCTTCTTCTACTCTCTAAATTCTCTCAATATCCTTCAATGCTGAACCTTGGAACCCTTTACTCAACCCCCTTCACGCCTATTTATAGCCAAAAATTGCATTCGGTGGACCTGCAACTCACCCAGGCAAGCTGAGACTTAGCCATGAAGCAATTGGCTCGCCTAGGCGAGCCAGAGGCTAGACTAGGGGAGCTAGGGTCCAGGAAACTCAATGAAAAGAACTTTTTGCCCCCTCCTTTTGGTATCTTTTGCATTCCTGATCTAAACATTGAACTATCCTTCATTTTATGCGATAACTGGTGTCGAACAACACAGTTTGGCTAGCGAGAATCAATGAATGACAATCCCCTGACGAAATTAGGGTATAACACTTCAGATGAACATTTCACTCCTATTTATGAGAGTTATGGGCAAAAGGCTTAAGATGGATTCTATTTGGCTGATGGGTATTTGTTCAAAGAGGGAAAGCTTTGCATACCCCAAGGATCCATCAGGAAATTACTTGTGAAACAGAGCCATGAGGGTGGCCTCATGGGCCATTTTGGGATAGACAAGACCCTTGTCTTACTCAAAGAAAAGTTTTATTGGCCCCATATGAAGAAAGATGTCCTTAAGCATTCACTACAAGAAAAATGACCTAAGCCTACGGGCGCCTTTTTCCTACAGACATTAATTAGTGTAGATAAATCTCAAAAATACTTCTACCTACAAGAGACTAATGTAGGTAAAACTCAACCATTTGTACCAACCATTATTTGGTGTAAGTAAATTCATTAAAACTGAAAAAAGACTTCTACCTACAATTACATTGTGTAGGTAAAACTCCAAAAAACTTGTGCATATGGTTGATTAGTGTAGGTAAAACGCAAAAGGATTACTATCTGCAAAAACACAGTGTAGGCAAAATTCTAAAAAACTTATACCTACAACTACATGATGTAGATAAAACTTCATAAAACATGTGCCTATAATTGGTTGATGTAGGTATAACCTCAAAAGTCTTATACCTACGATTGTTGGTGTAATTAAAACTCTTTAAGACTGTTTAAATTTGAATATTAATCTCTTGTTTTTTTAGTAAATACTCAATCTCAAAAAATAACCATTCAATTTAAATTAATTTTTAGTTAATAATTGTTCAAAATTTTAAAGATAAAATATATTAATTAGTAATATTAAATTTTAATTTAGATTAACATTATTTTTTTGGATTAATTTAGATTAACATTATTTTTTATGGCAATTTCTTGTTAGTTTCAGCAATGATATTCATTTTATCTTGAAATCAAACTCCAAAATGGCCACAAGCCTTTGGATTATGCTCCAAAATGGCCACAAGCCTTTGGATTATGGACCGGGCCTTTGAATTGATGCAAAGAAGGTACTAGTTTAGTTTCACCAAAATAACCCGCAGACGAAAACGTTGAAAACACATCCGTCTGCCCCAACATTACAAGGTGGATCCCTTCTCTCTTTTCTTCCTTTCCCCGTTTGTTTCCCTTCTTCTCTCAGGCAATTCCTCAATCACGCTTTTCCGTTTTTTTCTTTTTTGCAATTCCTTCGCAATTTTCCCTTTTCTTTTTCGTTTTCCCCTCTTTTTTTCTTCTTCTTACGTGTTTCACACCGCGAAGAATAATTTGATTGATTGATTAACGCATCAGGAGAAATTTCAGTTACATTGCAAACTTATCTGAACTTGATTCAGTTTTCTATATGCTTCAGCTTTTGTATATTATTATATTATTATTTGTTTTTATTTATACTTTGCCTGACTTGTTGCATATATAATGTAATAGTTCGATTTCCATGCCCTTGGTTTGCATGTTTATCTGTTCGTGTTTGGGTAAAGAGAGTGTGTAGCCATATGATACATCATCATCTTCTTCTTCTTCGTTCTGGACACACGACAATTAACATAGGGTTTGGGATTGATGCGCAGGTTACATGGCATGTTGCCGTTACTTGCTGAGTTTTATTTTGAAATTTGAATTGAAATAAGAATGTTGATTGTGAATGGTTTAACTGAACCCCTACTTTCTAGTTCATTCTCTTTTATTTTTTTCTTTTTTGTTTTGTTTTGAGTAGTGGTGATTGCTACACAACTAGATACAATTAGCTATGAGTTTTAAAATGAGTCAGTTAGATTCAAAAGGAGTTGTAGGGACCACTCATTTATTGAAAGGTCAATTAATATTTGTATTGTGTGTGTGTGGAATGGGTGTGTTTGTGATTTGGAGACAAATTTTAGAGAGAGAAATGCTGATTGAAAGAGTTAGGGTTAGGATGTATGTGTTTTTTGTCAAAACTAAACAAGGTTGATTAGACAGTTGGTGGACTAATCTTTATTCACAGTATTTTCTTTTATTCTTATTGTCCCCTATCTCTGCAGTGACATTATAATTCAAGGGCTGACCATCCTTCCTCCAGTTGACTCTCCAAACACTGATGGAATAGATCCAGGTAAATTATTATTATTATTTCCACTGGCTTTCAGAGGAAAACATTAGATAAAAAGAAAAAAGGGAAAAAGCTATGTGGGATTAACAATATACTGGTACTTAGTTGTTTATTAGATGCTATATGTGAGCTAAATCTCTGTTCAAATATTAGGCGACTCATGTTTAAGAAAGAATTTGACACAAGCTATGTGGGATTCAATTCTGGATCAGAGCTTCTCTCTTGTCAGAATTTATGTAATGCGTACCTTGACTTCAAAATACATGTCATCTTGCTACCTTCTATATGGCTGCTCTGTGCCACTATATGGAATTGACTCCTATGCTTTTGACATTAGTTTGTAAATATTGCAATTCAACTTGTTTATTTATGGAAGAATTCATTCAGCCTTATTTTGGTTGCTAAAGAAAAAAATAATTGCTTATAATTTTTGTTTGAGTGCAGCCAAATTGCTATTCCAGAGTTATAAGTGTTAATGGCAATGAACATATTATAATATTTGCGAAGAGGGACATTAAACAGTGGGAAGAGCTTACATATGATTACAGGTTTACCTCTTCTCCAAATGAGGCAGAGGGAGCAATTACTGTTATTATTATTAGGAGTGTTTGGAAAGCATCCTTGAATATCTTGCTGATCAGAAGGACCCTACTACTTTATGCCAGAAATTTATTGATGAGTTTGATCGATGCATCCTCAGTTATTTCGCATTTAATTGGAACCAAGCTTCTTATATGATTAGTCAGGTACAGTATATATAATTTAGAACAAAACTTTGCATGCAGTATACTTCAAGCAGATTTTGGTACTAATAAGTGTCCTAACATTTGTTACTTTTGGGGATGATAATAATAGGCAATGTATAAGTAGAGTATTAGAGTATTTGTATCATCCTCGTATTTATTGAACAGATTTGGCTATATTGTTTGGGGATGTTTAAAAAAAATGTATATATGAGATGCTTGTAATACTTCTTACAAAGTAATAAAATTAAAAAATATATATTTAATATTTTTTCATTTAATAATAAGATTATTAGTAATATATTACAGGAGATTTATTCAAACATAAATATGCAAGGTTATTATTAGGAATTGGAATTTGTGTCCCCTGAGAATGTCTCCTAGTGTATCCAATTGATTGATGAGGTCCGGCTGCTTCCTGAAGACCATAAAGCAAAAGTAGAAAAGCTGGAGGTAGACTTCATACTAATAATAATTAAAAAATGTTTAAAAAGAAATAAGAGAAAATCACGTGATATTGAAAAATAGAGTAGGAAATTAATTTAAATTAGAAAAGAGATGAGGAAATCAAGAAAGACATATAAGAAAGAAGAAGAGAAATCTGATAAAAAGAAAATTTTCAAAACGAAAAGGTGTAATTCACCTTTTATACATAAAACTATCAATTAAAATATCATATTTCACACAAAATTACAAATTTATTTTAAAAAAATTATTGATCTATGAAACTTTAATCTCACTTGCCATAAAATCTTTCACATTTACTCACATTTGCAGATTTGCTTGCTACCTTTGAACCTTTAAAATCATTTTGCATTCCGAATTTGTCACAAGCCTCTAATTATTTAAATAAAAAAATCTAAGAAATTTTCATAAAAAAAGAAGAAGAATTGAACAAGAGAGTTAATGAAGAACGAGAAACGCTCCATGAAAGCTAAGGAAAAGGAGAGACATACAATTTAAGTGGAACTGAAAATACGAAATTTAAAAAGCAAGAAAATTTTCTTGTTTGTGCGGTGACACAAAGCAAGTAAAGAACGTAACCATGCTTTAGCATAGTAATAGTAATCAATCACACTTTGGACATGAGGAAGTAAGAGTAGAAGGTGACGACATGACCCTTAACGCCTACGGCAGGGTTAGTATCGTTGGTCCAACAATTGCGGTCGTTAAGTGATATATCATATGTTTCATGTTACATAATACTCCATATAATTAAGACATGCAGCATCTGATTACCTTTGGATTCGACAACGAAGCAACTCCGGCGTCCTCCACCTCTGGCTCTGGGGAAACATGGTTCCTCACCTCAATCGCTGCGTCATCATCTTCCATCATTTCCAGGCTTATTTTCCCTCTGCTGCGTCACCCTTCAGATTTATATATATACATGCACTTCAGGTTTTATAACAGGTACGAATACTTAATTATTGGAGTATTATCTAATGATTATTGATTTTTAATAATTATTTTAAAACTTGTATATGATTTTTTATTTTTCATTTATGAAAAATTAAAATGAAACACTTAATTAGAAGTTAAAACTTTTAGTATACTTACTCAGTTGTTTTACTTATGTTGAATAATATTCAGTTCATGTTAGTATAATATATTTGTATTGATAATATAAAATAATTTTACCCATTCATTTAATATTTAATTAAAAAGGTTATATTGAATGAAAACTCATTTACAACTATAAATGTAAATCGTTTCCTCAAATTTAAATATTGCCATTTAAATGTCCATAGTTTCATTAGTTTGACTTAAGAGTTGAGACTTATTACCCGGTACATGATAAAGGGATGCAGTTGGAATGCAGTGGAAGTAGTTTAACCGGAGGAGGACTAGTTAAATGAGACATATGACATATTTTAAACAATTATGTTTCAATAGGATAGGAGGCAGATAGCTATTTCGTTCAAAATAGAACCATGGTAATGTGAGACATATGACCATATGTTCTTGGTAATGTGGCTATCTGCATGTGCATGAATAGCTCAAGAGTGAATCAGAACCATGGTCATGTGAGTTCAAGTGCTTGGTTCTTTGACATGGATATCCTTATTTTATATGATTTTGATATTTCATATTTGCATATGATTATATTTATAGTTTCTAGCAATTTTTTCATTTCAGCTTAATTCATATATTGCTGATTTGCAGGGTGTAAAATGTGGTATTTATGGTGCCAATTCTGCAGAATGGATTATGAGCATGCAGGTACATTTTATTTTTGAATTTGCTTCCCTTGTTTTCTTGTCAGTTTTTTCCATCTTAATTTTTCTGCTCACTCTATATGTTGGAGGTTTCTATTGTATTATTTAGATGTTGATATGTTGATTTTTGTTTCTTTTTTGCGCTGAGTATCTATTGTTATTTCTATTTCTACTATATTGTTTCTTTGGTAGTTGGATTTTTGTAGTCCTTATTGAGCTTAATGGAGAATAAGGTATTTCTAGATTGAAGCTTTGTTTCTTATATTGAATATCTACTCTTTGCAGAGAGTTCCACTTATTTACGAACAAAGTCCTTTTAAAATAATGCAAGTAAAGAACTTACACTGAAACTTGTCCGGTACCTAAAATTGTGATATATAACTTTTCTAACAATGATATGTTTTTTGAAGTTTACTGCATGCAGTAAATTCAAATGGTGCATGGTACTGGGAGAATATCTCATTGTACAAATATTCATTTTTCAAATTAAACTTATAATTTTCAGATGCTTTGACACTCTCATTCATATGACACAGTCACACAGGTGTTGGGGCTATAGAGTTTATTATATGCCATTCAGAGGTCTCAATTGCACTTGCAGAAGAGAAGAAGATACCTGAGGTTCTCCTATCTAAACCCTCTGTTTTATAGCAGTTTAATTGTTAGGAAGGATTTGAGAGTTGTGTACAATCTTTTGTAAACAGTTAGTCTCACCCAAATATTTGTTTTGAAACTTTTCAGCTATTCAAGACATTTCCAAATGCAACAAAGTATCTCAAGAGTATGTTTTGTTGATTCTCTCCTTTCTTTCCTAAAATGCTTGTGCTTTAGAAAGAAGCATTCATTTTTATGTCTTTGTTACAGCAATTAATGAATATAACTTTTTTGTGCAATGGAAATGAAAATATAAGGATATCTTGTAAATGGAAACTTGCAGATTGTTTGGTTTGACCAATTTATACAGAATCATATACATTGGAATTTATTTTTCTGAGGTTAATTTCAGTCATGACCTCAAGGAATTAATTATGTCTTTTGCTTTGAATATTTTGTGTTTCCTATTCCTAATTCAATTTTTAATACTGCCACAGGATCAAACTCAGAGCTTTGAACTTCCAATTAAGAAAAGGATGTATACATATCATACCTTCCACTCGCACATACTTTTTTTAGGACCATTGAGGAGATATTCATATGGTATGGTGCTTCAATTGGTTTCTGGCGTGGGGTAAGTATATGTAGTATATGTATATCTGTCATTACGAAATGAACATTTGATGTAATAATTAAACTTTGGATTTGTTTGATTCCCCCCCCCCCCCCCCCCCACAAAAGTTGAACTTCGGATTTGGAATATGACCATCATTTACTCAATGGCTGTAGGATGTCAAATTGTTAATTGATGATGTTGGGGAACTAAAACCAACTATTTTCTGTGTTGTTCCCCGTGTGCTTGATAGAGTGTACTCAGGTAAACTCTTGAAAATTCTCATGATTGTTGACAGTTTGATGATCTTTCCATAATCATATAATCTTGATGGTAAAATTATTATTTCAATAGGACAAAGCTACTCTGCAAATTATTTCTTGATCATTGGAGTAGCATTTTTCTTACTTTTCTTTTTCATTTTTCTTCCTTCCCCTTCCCAATTGGGAAAAAAATGCATTGATTCTCAACCCCTATCTAATACACAGGTTTGACACAGAAGATTTCTTCTGGGGGCTTCTTGAAGAAGACATTAAAGAAAGACAGTAGAATCTCCTTTTATGTTTATTATTATTTTCAAAACTCAAAAAGAAAGACAGATTTGAACTGTAATTATGTTTATGTATGAACATGCGCACACAGTAGAATCTCCTTTTATGTTTATGTAGTCTAATTTTTGATTTTGAATGCTAATTATATGGGTCTAAAATTGTTCTTGATTAATTTGATTAGGGAAATGGCGATTAGCTAATACTTCTAGATTTAAATTTATTTCTTATAAATATAAATCAATAAAATTAAGAACACAACTATAAAATTATGTCTAACTGAAATATATGTGGAAGTTATTCTGATGTCTTGTCACTCTAACTCTGTGTATATATGCAAAAGATATTGTAGACATCTTTATGGTCCTTGTACTAGATTATGGCCTTGATGTCTTGTCACTCTAATAGTGGAGGGTCAGCTCTAGCCAAGGCCTAGGTAATTATGAACTTGGCAAAGCTAGTTGGAGTAGGAGCTGGAAGGATCGTTGGATTGCTGCACTGCCCACATTCAATTATGTATGTTATAAGCTCTCTCTAAGATCTAAACATTTGCCTACAGTTGAAGATTATAGGTACATGTTAAAGACTTTTACCTACAGTTAGGAGATGTAAGTAGAAGTTAATGACTTTTACCTACACACTATACATAGTAGGTAAAATCTATACTGACAGACAATTAGTTGTCATTATACGCCCCCTCAAAGTTGACGGAAGAAACGTCTATAGGACAAGTTTTATTATACATTTACCTACGGATTTTTTACTTATAGTGACAGTTTTTGTCTGTAGGTATAGGTCATTTTTCTTGTAATATAATGCTTTTATAAAAACATCAATACTCTTTCAAATTAATTGTTTTTTAATTTATAATTTTTTCGTACATTTTTAATTTATAATTTTATTATCAAATCAAATAATTAGAATACTGTTTTTTAAAATTTTTTTTTTACACTTAATCAATTTTTAGTTTTGGAATTCTTATTTTAAACAGGAAAACTAAATCAAGTTATTTTAAGCTCATAATTTATGGCATTTGAAAATTACATACACGTAGCTTACCAATTCCTTGTTTGGGGAACTTCCATAACCTCATAGCTGACTCTAAATGGTTCTTTAGGAGAATCTTCTTGCAGAAAGAAAAATAAGAAAAAAACAAAACAAAAGAATGAGTGTCATGAACTAACCATCCACAGTACCTTTATTTCAGAAGATCAATGATAAAAATAATGACTAATGTTTCTCACCTACCGTAATACCCTTGCTTTCCAAGCTTTTCATCAAGCAGTCAATAAGAAATTCTCCTCCAAGCAAAATCAACTTGTGCTTCCTAATTAAAAGTTTTTCATAAGCCACTCTCAACCTGTAAGAAATTCTCCTCTATGTAAATTTATCAATAAAAAAAAGATTAAGTAATTTTTTGAAGAAATGTCAGTATAATAATATATTGTATTGGTTAATACTAATAATAATCTTGCCTAGGTTAGCTTTGCTATTCTTAGCCGGTCCCAAGCCCGGATAAAAGGAGAGGGTTGTGTTAGGCTTTCGACAGCCAACGTAAAACTTTGTCGAATCTCTACGACATGGATCAATTACGTAATAATGTGAATGCTAGGTCGTTGCCCGGAAGCAACGCGCTGTATGGCTCGAGTACAGTGTCAAAAGAGCAAGGGCCGCTGCATCGCCGCCCGGATGTAGTGAAAAGTAAGCAAGGGTTCCCACATTTTCGTGAACGGGTGTGGGTAAAGAAGCTAGTTCATGATAGAAGGATTCGCTTTGGTACATGGAATATAGGCACACTTACTGGAAAATCTATGGAAATAGTGGATGTTATGGTGAGGAGGAAGATCAATTTTATGTGCCTACAAGAAACTAAGTGGACAGGTGAAAAAGCGAAAGAATTAGACAACTCGGGATTTAAGCTGTGGTATACGGGAAAAATCAGATCAAGAAATGGGGTAGGGATTATTGTGGACAAGGAGTGGAAGAAGGATGTCGTGGATGTAAAAAGAGTAGGAGATCGTATCATAGCCTTAAAATTGGTAGTGGGACAGGACACCTTTAATGTTATTAGTGGGTACGCACCTCAGGTTGGGTTAGCAGAACACTTTAAGGTAAAATTTTGGGAGGATCTAGAAGGGGTACTTCAGGATATACCCCAAGGAGAGAAAGTTTTCTTAGGAGGGGATCTCAATGGACATGTAGGTAGCGTGGCTAGAGGTTTTGAGGGGGTGCATGGGGGTTTTGGCCTAGGGGAGATGAATGGGGAGGGTAAATCCATCTTGGAGTTTTCGGAGGCTTTGGATCTTTCTATAGCCAATACATGGTTTAAGAAAAGAGAGGAACCTCTTATCACTTACAAAAGTGGAGGGACATGTTCTCAGATAGATTTCTTCCTTATCAGGAAGTCTGATAGGAAGTATTGCTTGAACTGTAAAGTTATCCCAGGAGAGAGCTTGACTACCCAACATAGAGTTTTGGTTATGGATGTAAGAATTAGAGATAGGGCAAAGAGAAGAAGTCCTATGGTAGCACCAAGGATCAAATGGTGGCACTTGAAGGGTGAGAAACAAGGAATCTTCCAACAAAAGATATGGGAGGGATGGTGTGGACAATCACAAGGAAGTGCAAATGATATGTGGAACAAGATGTCCCAAGAGATTATTAAAGTGGCTAAAGAGACGTTGGGTGAATCTAGAGGTTTTGGACCTAGGGGTAAAGAATCGTGGTGGTGGAATGAAAGTGTTCAGAGCAAAGTTAGAGTAAAAAAGGAGTGTTTCAAGGAGTGGTCTAGGTGTAGAAATTCCGAAACTTGGGATAAGTATAAGATAGCTAGAAATGAAACCAAAAAGGCGGTGAGTGAGGCAAGAGCCCAAGCTTTTGACGGACTATACCAAGCTCTAGGCACCAGGGACGGAGAAAGCTCTATATATAGGCTTGCTAAGGGTAGAGAGAGGAAGACTAGAGATTTGGATCAAGTAAAGTGTGTTAAGGATGAAGAAGGCAAAGTCTTAGTGCATGAAAAAGATATCAAGGAAAGGTGGAAGGCGTATTTCCACAACTTATTTAATGATGGATATGGATATGACTCTAGCAGTCTAGACACAAGAGAAGAGGACCGGAACTATAAGTACTATCATCGGATTCAGAAACAGGAAGTAAAGGAAGCGTTGAAAAGAATGAGTAACGGTAAGGCGGTGGGGCCAGACAACATACCTATTGAAGTGTGGAAAACTCTTGGAGATAGAGGTCTTGAGTGGCTCACCAAACTCTTTAATGAAATTATGAGGTCAAAACGCATGCCGGAGGAATGGAGGAGAAGCACGTTAGTGCCAATCTATAAGAACAAGGGGGATATACAAAATTGTGCAAATTATAGGGGAATCAAGCTCATGAGTCATATCATGAAATTATGGGAAAGAGTGATCGAACGAAGATTAAGAAAGGAGACTCAAGTTACTGAGAATCAATTTGGTTTCATGCCAGGAAGGTCGACCATGGAAGCGATTTATTTATTACGGCGGGTGATGGAGCAATATCGCATGGACCAACAAGACTTGCACTTGATTTTTATTGACTTGGAGAAAGCGTATGATAGAGTGCCTAGAGAGATTTTGTGGAAAGCTCTAGAGAAGAAAGGGGTTAGGGTTGCATATATTCTAGCTATCCAAGATATGTATGATAGGGTATCGACTAGTGTTAGGACACAGGATGGAGAGTCAGACGATTTTCCAATCACAATTGGTTTGCATCAAGGGTCAACCCTTAGCCCCTACCTTTTTACCTTAATTCTGGATGTCCTCACGGAACAAATCCAAGAGATAGCGCCGAGATGCATGCTTTTTGCAGATGACATAGTCCTCCTTGGAGAGTCGAGGGATGAGTTGAATGAGAGGTTGGAAACTTGGAGACGAACTCTAGAAACACATGGCTTTCGCCTAAGCAGAAGCAAATCGGAGTATATGGAATGTAAGTTCAACAAAAGAAGGAGGGTTTCTAACTCAGAGGTGAAAATAGGAGACCATATTATCCCTCAAGTCACACGGTTTAAATATCTTGGGTCTGTAATACAGGATGATGGAGAAATTGAAGGGGATGTGAATCATCGCATTCAAGCAGGATGGACGAAATGGAGAAAAGCATCGGGGGTGTTATGTGATGCAAAGGTACCGATCAAGCTAAAGGGAAAGTTTTATCGGACTGCGGTAAGACCGGCGATTTTGTAAGGAACAGAATGTTGGGCGGTCAAGAGCCAACATGAGAATAAAGTAGGTGTAGCGGAGATGAGGATGTTGCGGTGGATGTGTGGTAAGACTCGACAGGATAAAATTAGAAACGAAGCTATTAGAGAGAGGGTTGGAGTAGCGCCTATTGTAGAGAAGATGGTGGAAAATAGACTTAGGTGGTTTGGGCATGTAGAGAGAAGATCGGTAGACTCTGTAGTGAGGAGAGTAGACCAGATGGAGAGAAGGCAAACAATTCGAGGCAGAGGAAGACCCAAAAAGACTATAAGAGAGGTTATCAAAAAGGATCTCGAACTTAATGATTTGGATAGAAGTATGGTACTTGATAGAACATTATGGCGGAAGTTGATCCATGTAGCCGACCCCACCTAGTGGGATAAGGCGTTGTTGTTGTTGTTGTTGTTGTTGTTGTTGTTGTTGTTAATAATAATAATATTAAGATGAAAAAAAGATTGATTAGATAAATTTTAAATTACGTGGATAGGCAATTACTGATGAAATAGATTAACTTATTCACAATATATAGCAGAACACCAACATCTATTGAAATTCATCTCCAAAAAGAGAGATCCATACATATTCTAATTTAATTAGGATAAGGGGTGCAGTTAAGAAAACAAAGGAAATTTGGCATCGTGCAACACTACAACTAAGCAAAATAGCTGGAGGGAGTTTATAGAGTTCAGAGAAAAAATTTGAAGAGGAAAAAAAAAACAATCTAGAGGAAAAAGTAATGAAATTAGGTAGACTCAATCATTTGTCTAGATAATTTTATAAGTGATATATGTATCAAACTTAATACACTATGTGCCCAAGACAATATTTATTTGACATATATAAATTGAAACAAAGTATCATATGGGTTAAAAACAAAACAGAAAGAATGTCTTGTGATTCAAGCCTTCAATGTAAGAATCACAGGCATAAGTTTCCAAGCCTATAAAGCACAGAGATGCCATTATGGTGGTGTCCATATGACATGACATATTATGGTTGTGGAACTTTCTAGTGGATGAGAGAGTCCGTATTCTGAAACGTACTCTTAGTATGTACATTAAAAATAGAAGAAATTAGTATATTGTTCCCATAGAATTAGATTTCAATGCAATTGTAAGTAGCTTGGTGCAATGAGATGTTCGTTTTTTTCCATGAGGAAGAAGTTGCAATAATGGAAAGGGGGAACAAAATGGGAAAGGGGAAGAAAGCTTAGTCTTAATGTTGTTACACAAGTTCCTCTAATACAATTTTGGAGTTCACTATATATAGGCTGTCTTGGCAATCTTGGAGTTCAATACCTGGGATCTCAATACATATATACTAATCAAAGGAAAAATATGTATATGTATAAAATCAGTGAAAACTTTTAGCTCCCAAAGCAACAAAGTACATGTTTGGCAACACTTAATTTTAAAGAAATACCGTTGTGTCAGGGCTCGCTCTCACTTAATTTTAGAGACATAACAGCTCATTTTTCAAAATCTCCCTCAAGAAGTTGACAAAACTACATGGTTATTTCTTCAAAATAAGATGAAACATATACCCACAAAGTCATATGAAACATATAAGAACCACCTAAGCAAGTTGAAGGAATAAATCATAATTCTTAAACTTGAAGGTACGCAGATTTAATTGATTCCCAGATTTAATTGAAGGCACAAAATGGAGAATGGAAATTCAAGGTACCTATATTTAATTGATTCCCAGAATCCAGCCTTGAGCTGAAAAGACTTGAACTTTCTAGTTGCTGAAACCAACAGAGAAAGCATTACAGCAAATAAACTATGATAAGAAATGAACACTAGGGAAGAAGGCAAGACAGTGAGAGGCACCAAGAATGGATTGTCCAAAACTATGATAAGCACTAGCCAAGAATGGATTGCCCAAAACCAGATGCAGAGGCACCAAGCCCACTAATCTTGGAAGAAAGATAGTTAAATTAATTTTTTCCTATAATTTATTTGTTAAATTTAATTTATTCTTTTAATTTTTTTCAAGATAACTTAATCCTCTTAGTTGCTTAAATTAATTCAATATAATTTTATTATCTAAATTAAATAATCATCATGGATAAATCATATTTGATGAAAATTTAACATCGTCTTATTTTAAATGATTATAAAACATATATTTTTTAATATCATTAATTTAATTTAGACAAAAAAGGATAAAATTAAATCAATTTTAAATAATTTAAAAAATCATAATTTAAAATTTTGAATAAAAAATTAAAACATCAAGTCAAGAAAGAAAAACTAATTTAACTTAAAAATTCTAAAGGAGGAGAATTGAATAATAAGAAATAGGAGTGGCAAGGTGGCAGAGGGGGGAAAATAGTAATTATCATGAGAAAATTAGTTCTTTAAAAAAAAAAGATAAAATTTCCACTTACATAGAAATGGTTCAGTTCTAGCAGAGTCACCCTCCACAAGCTTGAGCTGGATGGTCACTTTTTGAAACATATATTTTCTCTTAGATCCAAATCCAGCACCTACAGTGTTAAAAAAAAAGGTCACATGTTTAACTGAAAAATAACACATTTTGCAGGGCTATTAAATGGACTAACAAGAATCAGATCTAACAAAAAAAAAAAGTGTAAAATTAGGCATAACGGGCTAGTAGTGAAGTGAACCAAACCAAAAAACAACATGAATATCAGGTCTGCAGGCCAGGAGCCAAAAAATCAATTAAAAACTGGGATAATACTCATTAATCAGCACGCACAAGCATAAGAAATCCAGATAAGTTAATAAAAAAGAATGGTAAAGAAAAGAAAACAAGCAAAACAATGATACTGAGCAAGTAGGAATGGTTTCAAGATGATGTACAACAAGAAGGCTTGTTTGTGTTGGGTTCGGGTGCCCCCCAGCTGTGATAGTAGTCTTGCCTTCTTTAATAATATTGGAAGCAGGGTCATTGGAAGAGTGATTTCTTACTGATAATGCGGTATATCTCACCAAGAATAGTCTGGAAAGCATATATATATATATATATATATATATATATATATATATATATATATATATATATATATATATATATTATCAGTATGCTTACAAATACCACCAGAACCATATTTATGACTAGGCATAGGCAGTGGATAAATTTAATAATAATAAAAACTTACAAGTTTAATAATAAAACTCTAAATTTTTTAAAATAATTAGTGCCCTTAGTACTGAGATTTACAAGGATTTACCAAAACCTAATACTGTGAAGAGAGCATGAATACAAGGATTTGCCCTTCCAAGTGAATGGTAAAAAAATTTGTACAACGTAGATTGTATTCATAATCTCATATTTGTGCACCTACAATGTGGATATATATTCAATACAAAAAGGAGCTACAAAAAGGAGCTGCAGTAAACAATAATATGGTACCATTAATATTTTAAAATAGAAAAGTCAAGAATGGTTACAATAATTCATAATGTACACTTCCATAAGTGTCATTTTTATTTTATTCTTCCACTTTTAGAACCATCTGAAAGTTCAAAAGTGATTTGTAAACACTTCTCATCACCATGAAATAGATATGATGTATAGGAGCTGCTCAATCCACATACCTTGCCCAAAAAGCATATTCCTTGGGAATCCTTTCTATCCTTATTTGGTAGATCAAATTTTGTGGCATTGTGGACTTCATCCTGCAGATGATGTGGCAGGAGATAAAAAATAGATTTAATATTTCTTTAAAGATAGTGTTAAAAAAAATCTTCATTCAGAAAAGTTTAACATGTTAGCATTCATAAAATTGTGATCCCTGGTTACCTTAGTAAAAATACTTTTTCATTTATTTAATTTTTATGCTTCGCCAACTCCAGCAGACCTTAATTCTTGTGCTCCCCTAAACCGTGTTCAGTTACTGGAGTTTTCACACTGCCTGTCCAGATGCAAAGGACAGTGGGTTTAAATGAACAAAATGAAAACAAATAATGATAAAATTAAAATATATTTTCAATGCGACTGAGCCACTGCTATAAATAATAAAGAAATGAATACATTCAAAGTTGTAACCTGTGCAACCGACAATCTTTAAAATGGAAGTCATTCCAAAAATCTGGTTTCTTAAGTAGGATTCCTAAAGAAGGGATGATCGAGGGCTTGGCAAGCTGTAAGGCGTTTGGTCGGATCATATGTTAATAAGCCATGTAACAAGTCAGTCAAGGAGGACATTGAAGAGTCCACATTTCGTGATACAATATCCTGCATTAAGAATAATTATGGGTCATTACAATTCACAAAATTAACACACACACACACTGGAGTACACTAATTAATTGAAGATTCAAACCCAGCAATTACTGACAAGACAGTAGGAAACACAACAAACCTTAAGATGACCAAGCTTCTTCACTGCACTAATCCTCTCCCTTGAAACACCTCCTTCAGGCCATTTTAGATGCGATCCACGCTTGAAATATTTTTCTGCACGCTTGCTACATATTGAAGAGCAAATGAATAAAAAAGAAGTTACTACATTTAGTATATTTGGTGATAACTAATCAGCTTTTGGCTTTTTCCCAGTCATTGATTCATAACTTGGAAGGCAGTGACTCTGGTTGTATCTCGAACAAAACTGGAATGGGAAATTTAAAGAACGTTCTATAAATTCACTAATTAAATACTTAGACCTGTGAATCATGTGCTCAGGGATAGGTCCCAAAACTCTTTCCATCATTGCCAAGTGCTCCAAGTTTTCGTGAGTCTGAAACAATGCTTCCCACTGACAAAAGTTTCACATTTAGAACACTAAGACTAGTTGTTCCATATTCAAGCCATGCCTAATACATATTGATAGATATGGAAGACAAATCAAGCATAGTTCAATGAGAATACATCCAACACTCCACAAATCACATGGATATGACCATCCTAGACCTGAAATTATCATTTAAGATGCAGGTGAGAATGCATTAACAAGTACATAATATATGCTATAAACCCAGTAGTCTTTAATTTCATCTAGTCAGACAAGGCTCAATCCCAATAATAACAGAAATAAACAGTCTCTAAAATGGCACCATTACATAAAAAAATAACTAGATTTGGCTCTTCTAATTTTCTTAATATGCCTCATAACATCAACATCAGAAAACAGTCAGAACGAGGAATCTCCTTAAAGACAAACTCCTTAAAGAAAACAATCCCAGAAATAACAGAAATAAACAGTCTCTAAAATGGCACCATTACATAAAAAATAATTAGACTTGCCTCTTCTAATTTTCTTAATATGTGTTGATAAGAAAATGACTTGATTACAAACATCTCTAGTATACTTCAAATCATCTTCCCAGGGGCACTCAGACCAAAAGTTCTCGAAATCTTCCTACAGAAAAACCACGCGTGAGAAAGCAACAGCCACAGTGCCAATGACCTAATTCAATTTTGGATGACAAGAAGGATGGCGTACTTGGAACCATATCTTGAGGTAGAAAGTGGTGCAGGAGTGGCTGGCGATGTGGAGCATTTGGAGAGCGACTCTGCTAATGACGTCTCCGTTGACAAGAACCACGACTCCGAGCAGCGGGTTCTGTGGCATGGAGCAGCGGAGGTAGCGGTCCAGGTCACCGGAGAGAGGAGGCAAGGTGTGCACGACGGCGGAAGAAGAAGGTCGACAAAAAAGCTTGAAGGTGCGACATCGAGGCCTAGGGTTTAGCGTGTGGAGATTTTGGCATGTGTAGGGAGTTAGTGGCAGAGAAGCCATTGGCCTCCAAATCGAGTTAGTGGCATGTGAAGGTGCAACATCGAAGCCATTGACCACCATTGGCATGCTGTGGAGTTCGATCTCTCGAAGCCAAGAGACTTTTGGTTTTTGCCTAAAACGAGAAGTGCAATGGACGGAGCTTAGAAGCAAGGACGAAACAGTGGAATGTAGGCCCGAAAAATAAAAATTTAATTTTATTGTTTAATTTGAAATCAAAGACGGTCACGAGTAAAAAAACGCCCTCGTAACTGTAAATACATTTATATCAACGACAGTCTCTATATAACCGTTTTTAAAAAGTTCCATTTAATTTTAATAATGCCACTGCTTATTTTTCTACCTTGATTTTAAAAACCGCCTTAAACTTAATGACGTTGAAATGTGTTTTTTTAGTAGTGAACATAATATTCAAATGGGCTATTATGTGTTTTTGGGCATGGACTGAAGTTGGTAGGGCCCTCAAGTCTCGCAAACTTACTATGTGTTTCATTGGGCCTTATAAAATTCTAAAATGATTCAGCAAAGTTCCCTACCAAATTGCTTTATTCTTGACACTTTTGAAATGTCATAGTGTCTTTCATGTTTATCAGCTCAAACATATGTTCATAATTCTTCACATATGTTCGAGTTGAGCAATATTCATTTAAAAGAATACCTAGAAAATATTATATGAAACAGAATGAATTTAGTGCTAAATGTTAAAGAGATCTATAGTGAGTTTTGGTTATAGTGATAGATAAAGGATAATGAATTGAGAGTAGGTGTGTTGGTGTGGGAGGGAAACTGCCATAGAGGGGAATGAAACAAATATAGGTACATATATTGAACTGAACTGAAATAATGGAGGCCTAAAGACTGAAATTACAAATAAGATAATCTTCATTTTCAAAATTTTCATAGTCAGCACAATTTGTCTTTTGTTTGCAGCCTTGGTATTGGTTCCTGTGCATGAACCACCCGTTTGATGCACTGTACGTGAGACTTGTGCACACATAAATCCAGCTTCACAATTCATCTCCATCTTCAAAATCCTCCTACAGATGAAAAAAAATTTTATAAAAAAAAATTATATATATATATATATATATATATATATATATGTTGCAGCATCCTTTGTCATAATTTCAATTATTATATTATGGAAATATTATTTTCTTTTCTATCCCTCTCTTCTACACACACATCTCATTTCCTTTCCCACAAATGAAGAATCCTTATTCAAATGATAAAATGATATGCAAGCAAGGAAAATAGCCATGACTGATGTCAAACGAAACAAGGAGCATAGCAGTACTCGTGAATATTCTCCATTTTATGTATGCAATTTATAACAGATAGCATCACACAGATATATATGTATATATGAATGATTCCATAAATGTACACAAATATAAATAAACTTGCATGTGCACCGAGTCAAGAGAGAGCACAATACCCAGGGAATAAATTTACATTGATAATCTTGTGTGCATATTTGCGCCAGTGATAATCATCATCCATTAATACTGTTGTGTCATTTTCGCATGAACCTTCTCATGTTGTCGTATTGTTCCAGTTTCAATCATCCACGAAAGCAGTTTTTTTTTCCTGTGTTCAGCTTCCTGCTAGCTGACATGGTCATTATTGCACCAGAAAGTGGCTCTTTTTCAGATCATGTGCCACAACCTTCTCAGATTGATTCACCATGGAATAAGAAATTCCCAGCACCTCCTCATATATTTCTTTCTTTATATATCTCCTGGGGCATGTATCCTGAGTTTCGTTCGTCAAATCCACACCATGTATCCTAGTTAAATTTCTTAAACCTCTGGTGCGGTGTTGAAGTCGTGCAATAAGTTTCAACCCTAGAAATATCTTATCCTTGAGACCATTATTTTGAAGTCTTGCAATAAGTTCCAGCCCTAGAATCTTGTCTTTGCAACCATCATTAGGAGGGTTTGAATTTTCACCACCGAATAACACAGGAAACCCTGAACTTTCTTCCATCTCTATCATTGTGTAATTGCCGAAATACACCTCTAGACTCTCTGTGCCATGTAGAACCAGAAGCTAGACCCATCTACCAAAAATCATGAGTTTGGTCTAGTTAGAAAGATTAAGTATTTCAATTCGAGTTTCTAATTGTTCCACACAATCTCAAAATAATGCCAATAAATTCACAACTTAATTTGGATGTTAATAAAATCTGCTACTAGCATATATTTTAAACAAATATGATAGTTTAGCCTTTTAGATTACATACGAGATATTATTAGTATAGCCACACCAATTATGAGAAGAGCAGTTGGAATAAAGATAAAGGATATTGCATGTTTATTCCTGTACCAGAAACACTACCTACTTTTACTACTACTAACAGGGGATGGGAAATAAGGTTTCTTGACAATTATTTTTTGTTGTATATGATAACAAAGAAGGATATCAGCCAACCAAGAGGATTTTAATCTCGTCCAAGGGACCTGTTGGAAAAGATACGTGGGATGCCCCTCTCGACAAGATTTTCTCCACACACATCAGTGAAGACTCAAACCTTTGACCACATGCTTAAGGAATCCATGTCCAGTACCACTTGGATAAACCATTTGTTGGTACCAACAATCATTATGGTGAGTGGCTTGAAAGAAATTGAGTACTGTAACAACTGTGGTTGCTTTGTAAAGTATTAAATGATTTGGAAAAATTGGTGATACTTTTTGTACCTTGTTTACCAAACATGAATTGCCTAACTAATCTACTTCTCTCTCAAAATGTTCCTAAAAAAATCTTATTTGTGTGGGCTCTTCCTTCAACTAACAAAGACATTGGTGTAGATATGCAACAAATCGATTCGTGTGGGTATCGACCATGACTTTTAAGGAGAATACAAATTAATCATGTAATTGTGACTATTAAATAACTCAATTTAGAATAACAAAAGAATTTAAACTTTTACCTTATTTAATTAATCAATGAAATCATGGTCGTTGAAGATGTTTATTGGCCATGGTTACAGCAAAGGGTAAGGCAAAGCATAAAAGAGAGGGCAAACAAATATAAGACATGGTCAACGAATTCCAACCAAGTAGATCTACAACGAAGGCCCATGAATGGGGTTTTGTTTTCTAGCTCATGGATCTAGCACAAACAAAAAGAGCACAAAAAGTTTAGAAAAAGGAAATATGCCAATACGAAAAAAATTATTTATAAAGTGTGATTAGGGTCAGTCTTGGACCTCTGGGTCTAATAGTCTAATTGGTGAGTACAAGAGGAGGTGATGGACTTTATAGTGCAGATTTCTTGCGGTGGAAATAATTAGAGGTGTGAGGGCAATGGTAAGATGTATATGCAGGGTGCATTGGCACAATTACTCATTATAAAGCTTTGAAAGTTATTATGAGGTTTCAGCGAGACTAGCATAGAGAAACACAAGTTGTTCTATTTGATGTTATCAGTGAGACTAGCAGGATTGTGTGTTTTGTAATCCATGTCTTTCCAAAGCAGCCAATGGGGACATCATTATACATTAGTACATTACCCACCTTTTATTTGGTGTACATTCTTTCAATTTTAAATTGTGTCCAGATGTGGATAAGAACAACTAAACTAAGTCATTTAATGCATTGCTTTTATTTAATGTATTTAAATTATTAGTTGTTGATTTGAGATAAAATATTGTATCTTACTAAGAAATATAATATGTGGATAGCATACAATGTCAGTTTAAAAGTTTTTACATTGTCAATGATCAATTAAAAATATTCTTTTGCGTGACTTTTAAGGTAATTATCATCAAAGCAAACAAACTTATCATATATATATATATATATATATATATATATATATATATATATATATATATATATTTATGATTTGATGACTCTATAAAACATATTTACACTACTGTTAATACATATTTAATTTTCTCTTAGTTCTTACACATGATAAAAAGCAAGAAATACTTTATTACAATTTGAATAAAAAAGATTGTCTTTGCATTTAATAACTATAGATTCTAAAAAATAACCGGGTTTTTGAAAAAATACCCATAGTTACTAATAACCAGGTATATCATATCTGGTTATTTAAAAGTAGTTATATAAATATAACTAGTTTTGTAGTTATAGGTGTCGCAACATGCCCTTTTGCGGGCGAGCGAAGGCGAGGCTCACGGGTGCGCTTTCCAAAGGAGGAAAGATGCGCGGAGTCGCCACCAACGTTTATTTGTGGAAAACATCGGAAAAACCGAAGGAAACCGGTCGAAACGAAAATTCTAAGTTCGGGAGTTGTATTTACGTTTGAGGAAGGTATTAGCACCTCTCACGTTTGTCTCAAAGGACAACAACCTATTTTTTAGAATTGTGAAATTGTGTTATCTTAACTTTTATTTCCTTTTTATTTTTGAGGTCGACAAAAGCGGGGCTCTTGCTCCTACGTACCCTCCATCGAAGAGGAAATCAGACCTACGCAGTTCTTTTTTAAGGGTGAATCACACGATTTCTTTTTACTTGAAAGGTGATCATTTAAAGGTGTTGGACCTTAAAAATGATCCATTAACTTGGTAAGAAAGACTGAGATAATAAACTTTCAAATCCCTTTTTTTAGTGATTTTTTGTGGACGAGCTTGACTTGGCGAATTGATTTTAGCCTTAGTTTCACTTTAGTTATTAGTCAATTCAATTAAAAATGAGAAATCCCAAAGAGAAAACGCCCGATTGATTTTTTTTGGTTTATTTTACTAAAAGATATTTTTTTATTATTATATTATTATTTTACCTCTTTTTGGTTTAACCGTGGTTACAACGTGAACGATCGGTTAGATTTTGTTTTAACAGTGATTAAACGAGATTACAACACAAATGATCGGTTGAAATTCATTTTATCATTTATTAGGCGAGAAAACGGCTTAAATAAACGATTAAAGCACGTTAAAAATGGAAGAAAAGAAAACTGAAAGTACACAAAACAAGAAATGAATTGAAAGTCTCAGATTCGAAAACTTACCCGTTGAAGAATGAAGAACGGTGAAGAACGACGAAGAACGATGAAGAATTTCCACAGAATCGCTTACGGAAGCGTTACGGAAGCACTTCGATTCGATTTTTCTTCACGAAAACGTGTTTTTTGCCCAAAATAGCCGAAATGCATAGCCAAAGGGGTCTTGAACATTTTGAAACAGCTCCCCCCTCCCCTATTTATAGGAAAAAATGGACGTGCTTGTTGCCCATAGACTTAATGAAGAAGATTTCTAAGCGCACCCGAATTACTAAGTTCACCACCCTTTTCATATTTTACGGAAAAGTTACGAAAGCCTTACGGAAGTGTTTCGAATTTGATTTTCATCTTTTTTTTTTCCTTCCCTTTCACCAATGTTAAGTGGAATATGGTTACCCAAGTTTTTCGGAAATTTTACGGAAGCATTACGGAAGCCACGGAAGCCTCGGAAACCATTTTTCAAAAACGTGGAGGAGCTTGCCGCCCAATTGCTTCCTCCTTAAGCAACCCAACTTCCAAAATGTTCCAGAAGGGCTAGATTTGAATTGCTATTTACACCCCTATCTTGATAAGTTCACCCCCCTTTACCTTTTTTGGTGATTCTTTTTCCGTAACGTTACGAAACTTTACGAATTTCGTAACGATACTTATTTTCTTTCCATAAGGTTACGGATCCTTACGGATCATGTATTTACTCTTTTTTAGCTTTCGAAGAAGTTACGGAAACTCACGGATTGCGTAACAACACCTCCTTTTGGTTTCCGCCACATTACTGAATTTCACGGATCGCGTAAGCCTGCTTCCTTTTGATTTTCGGCATGTCTCGGGACTTCACATATTGTGAAACAAAGGATGCCAAGTATCTCAAAGCGGCCGATCAAAGGTTGCATATTATCAAGTAATAATCCCCGGACGAAATTAGGTTATGACAGTTGCCCCTCTTTACTTACCTTTTATCGGAGATAAGAGGAAAACAAAGATAAGACACTGATTTCGTCCGTCTTGCCCTTTCCGTGACTAGTCTATGACGACTCTCGTCTCTACTCCTTCTTTTTCTGCACAACACAAAACAAAATACAAACAACAACAAAAACAACAATATCATAATATACATATACACGTTTGGCAAAGGAATCAATCCGGAAAATAACAAAGATCACATTTCCCAGTCAAGAGGATCCGCACTTGACGATGAAAAACCCTGGAGAATGGAGGATTGCACTAGAGGGTCCTCACTAGTCAATCATGAAGTATGGCTCCTAACTCTTTGGGTGGAGGACGCATGAACGAACATGCAATTCATGGGGCTCCGAAAAAAAGGCAAGAATGGAGGATTGTACTAGAGGGTCCTCACTAGTCAATCATGAAGCATAGCTCCAAACTCTTTGGGTGGAGGATGCATGAACAAAAACGCAATTCATGGGGCTCCGAAAAAAGGCGAGAATGGAGGATTGCACTAGAGGGTCCTCACTAGTCAATCATGAAGCATGGCTCCAAACTCTTTGGTGGAGGATGCATGAACGAAAATGCAATTCATGGGGCTCCGAAAAAAAGGCGAGAATGGAGGATTGCACTAGAGGGTCCTCACTAGTCAATCACTACGCATGGCTCCAAACTCTTTGGTGGAGGATGCATGAACGAAAACGCAATTCATGGGGCTCCGAAAAAAAGGCGAGGATGGAGGATTGCACTAGAGGGTCCTCACTAGTCAATCACTACGATGGCTCCAAACTCGTGGGTGGAGGATGCATGAACGAAAACGCAATTCATGGGGCTCCGAAAAAAAGCTGAGAATGGAGGATTGCACTAGAGGGTCCTCACTAGTCAATCATGAAGCATGGCTCCAAACTCTTTGGTGGAGGATGCATGAACGAAAACGCAATTCATGGGGCTCCGAAAAAATGGCGAGGATGGAGGATTGCACTAGAGGGTCCTCACTAGTCAATCATTAAGCATAGCTCCAAACTGTTTGGGTGGAGGATGCATGAACGAAAACGCAATTCATGGGGCTCCGAAAAAAAGGCGAGGATGGAGGATTGCACTAGAGGGTCCTCACTAGTCAATCATGAAGCATAGCTCCAAACTCTTTGGGTGGAGGATGCGTGAACGAAAACACAATTCTTGGGGCTCCGAAAAAAAGGCGAGAATGGAGGATTGCACTATAGGGTCCTTACTAGTCAATCATGAAGCATAGCTCCAAACTCTTTGAGTGGAGGAATGCATGAACGAAAACGCAATTCATGGGACTCCGAAAAAAAGGCGAGGGTGGAGAATTGCACTAAGCAATCACTACGCATGGCTCCAAACTCGTGGGTGGAGGATGCATGAACGAAAATGCAATTCATGGGGCTCCGAAAAAAAGGCGAGGATGGATAATTGCACTAAGCAATCACTACGCATGGCTCCAAACTCATGGGTGGAGGATGCATGAATGAGAACGCAATTCATGGGGCTCCGAAAAAAAGGCGAGGATGGAGAATTGCACTAAGCAGTCACTACGCATGGCTCCAAACTCGTGGGCGGAGGATGCATGAACGAAAATGCAATACATGGGGCTCCGAAAAAAAGGCGACAGGACTGAACGGTCCACCAGTTTTTTTCTCTTTCACCTAAAAAGGGCAAACATGCTTTTTGCAAAGAAAAATAAATCATTCGCGAGAGCACCATATCTTAGAGAAACAATATACTCATGCCAAGGGTAATATTCCTTGTAACCGAAAATGAAGGGCAGGATGTCAACATTTAGCTTTTAAATGAACATTCAGGGGAAACATCGGGCTAAGCTGAAAATAAATCACTCATAGTGTATAAAACTCACACATGCAAGTGTTTCACCCTATTCTCAAACCATAACTGCACCATGACTTTATTTTGCACACGATTTCCTATCGAATCAAAGATCAAACGTACGATCACAGACCAATAGGATTTTCTCGAGGGTAGTGTTTTTGGAGAGGAAGCTGGGTGTTTCGGTCTTTTCCTCTTATGTGGGGCGGGATATCGCCAGTCGAGAATGACTTTGAATGGCAATTCGAAAGGAAGAAACACCAAAAATGGGTTTTCCTTTGCCGGCGGTCACTTATCTTGTCGAAAATTTATCTGGTCTGAAGGTTCTCTATTCTCTTTCTTGCATTAATTGGGAATTACTCTGTTTTCCTCCGATTTTCCATTTTTATTTCCCTTCGATCTTCAATCGGGAATCCTTCTTTTTCTTTCTTTTTCATTGTTCTTTTCTTTATTTTCATCTTTTTCTTTTCTTTCTTTCTATTTTCTCCTTCTCCATTCCTTTCTTCGGGAAATCTGGTTTTAGCATTCTATTCTCCCTCCCTTGAAGAGATTCCGCTATCCTTTGCTTCGGGGGAAAGGATGGGGATTTCTTTTGATAGGCCAAGGTTCAAAAGATTCTAAGGTTGCATCTCAATGGGGGTTTTTATCATGGGAGCCCGATCTCGATATCGGGGGCAAAACAAATTTGGTGTCAAGGTGTCGGTCTCGGGCCGAACTTCCATATTATTCCACAAGGCACGCGTGACAATGATGATTTGAAAACAACGTGCAAAATTGGTCATGGCTATAGCCAGGTGGACACTCAAGCATTCCATTTATGGCCTTATGATACTACGGTTGGGAATTTACACAAACAGACCCAATGTTTCCAAATTATGTTCTCCCATCAGTTCAATGAATTCATCCATTCTTATTTCGGTTATTTCGGAAAATAAACTCTTAGCGTCAATCCCTTGTTTCCAGAAGATATGTTTGCTCTTTTACGAATGATTTATGCTTCTTAACTATAACATATCGACCTTCGAGGTCTTCCTTTCTTTTTCCTTTTTGTTTCATTTTTATATATTCACAAAATTATACACCTATGGTCCTCTATGAAGAAATCTTTCTTTGTATATCTACACTCTTATACATGACAAATTTTTTCTTTATACGCATTGGAACTCTCTCTCTTTACGTCACACGGTCAAACCCTATTTACATTCAAAGATCTTTTTCATTTTTCTCCAACGCACACCTATGGTTCATACAAAAGTTTCTTTATATACACTCGTTGTTCACACACACAAGAATTTCTCTACACGTATTTTTTGATTAAAACCCTTCTATGCACATTTTCCTTTTTCTTTATATACACAGGCATTTTATTCACAACACTTCTTTCTTTTCATTATGATTTTTGGTTCATTTTATTATTTTGGACGATGTTCCTAAAAATGAAAAATTCTACACGATTCCGGAACTTCAACAAACACTATTGACAACAATGAAGTAAATACTAACGTAACAGTTCAAATGACATGTATGCACAAAACAAAAGTCAATCAAAACAAAACAAACATTAGTCCCCCAGTTTAAAAAAATGAGATAGCATACAAATGATAAATGATGGAACATACGAATTTGGGGATCCCACGGTCATGTTGCTCCGCATGCCCCCGGACTCTCGGGTCATGGTAACAAAAGGTGGGGTGGTCGACAAAAGCAGGGCTTTTGCTCCTACGTATCCTCAATTTGTGATGAGGAACTCAGACCTACGTAGTTCTTGCTACTGTGAGACTAAAAATAGTCTCGGTGTTTTCTTCACTAAAATGCGAACATGCTTTAGTAAAGAGACAAAACTTCTAACTGATCAGAGCAACATATGCTTTTTGGATGAAAAACAATGTGTCTATCGGGGAAGGAGAGTATGCTGATGAAATTTTCTCATAACCGTAAATGAGATTTTGGATGTTAGCATTTCGTTTCTAAATGACCATTTAGAGGAAGCACTGGGTTCAACAAAAATAGAAGAAAATCACTCAAAGTGTATCAATCTCACACATGTAAGTGTTTTATCCTAATTCCAAACCATAGATATGTCATGACTTGATTTTGCAAATCATTTCCTATCAAATCAAAGATTACATGCATGATCATGGATCAATAGGACTTTTTTCGGGAATGGTTTTTAGGTGGGGAATTTTGGCTTTGAGTGTTTTTGCCTTTTCCTTTCTGTTTTTGTTTAGTGCGTGGCGAGAAAGTCGCTAGCGCACAGGATTTTGTCGGCAATCAAAGGGAGAGGACCACTTTAGGTTGTGGTTTCCTTTTTCTTGTTCACTTGGTGACAATTCTGCATTGTTCAGATATTGTCTGGCCTAAAGACCTTTCTGGATGTTTCTTTAGTTTTCTCCCGATCCTTGATCGGGAATTTTCTTTCCTTTTTTTTTTTGCTTTCTCCCCTTCTTTGATTGGGAATTTTCTCTTTTTCTTCTTTTTTTTTTGTTTTCTTCCGAGGGCGAGGATTGACATTCTCACCCTGGGTCAAGGTTTATGATAAGTTGGGATTTTGGCTCAAGGCTTGTAGAACGGCTGGTCATGATATATGTCAAGGTTTGGCCAGCGGCTCGGGGATAAAAGGGATGTCCTACATTATTTCCATGATACACATGCAACAATGATGATTAGGAAATTTTATGCAAAACTGGTCATGCATGCACCCATGTGGACACTCAAGCATCAAGTTTTTATGGTCATGTGACACTAGGGCTCAGGATTCATTTTCCCTATTTTAAGTCAGCCCAGTGTTTCCAAAATATGTTCTTTTATCAAATCATGCTTCATCCGAGTCCATTTTGGGCATTCGGAAAATTTTCACAGCATTCACTCTTCAGGTGTGTACACACATTTTTTTCAAAAACTGGTTAAGATCAGTAAAATCTTTCAAAGAAAAGTTGGAAATTATCTCTTTTCAAAAGCATGTTGTTTTTTAGCTAGACAACCTTTTATTATTATTTTTTTATTTTCTATTTTTTTTCTTCCTTCTTATTCTTTTCTTGCTCGCTCTCTTTGCTCTTTTTTTTTTTCCTGAAGTATTTTGCTAACTAAACATACGTATATTTTTGTGAGGTATTTTGCTATATACATGCGTGTCCAAGGTATCTTGCTACCTAAACATACATATATATGTTTTGTGAGATATTTTTGCTATATACATGCATATCCAAGGTATCTTGCTACCTAAACATACATATATATATTTTGTGAAGTATTTTTCCTACATACATGCATATCCAAGGTATCTTTCTACCTAAACATACATATATATATTTTGTGAGGTATGACTACCTTTCGAGCTTGTGCTTGTTTTATTTAAATTCCTAGGATCATGAGCAACTAGGTGTGTCCTGCTATGACTTGAGAAACAAAGGTGATCAAATAACAAGCAGAGATTTAAAAGGTACTAGGTTGCCTCCTAGTAGCGCTTCTTTAATGTCTTGAGCTGGACGCTTGATGGCTTGTCGGTTACGGACCTAGTACTTTGCTTACCTTTGGCTTTGGACTTGGTCGCCTATTGATCGGCCATGGGTCGTAAGCAATGCTCTAACCTTTTTGTGGATGAGCTAAGGTGAACTCTAGAGGTGATGGCGGTGCGTCTGTTGCCCGCTGCCGGCCATCCCCAGGCTGCTGTGGTATTTCGCCCTGTGCCTGCCTAGGGACGCAGTACTTCTTGATGAAAGCTCGATTAGTAGGGGGCCTGATGCCCTTGCTGGAGGTGACAGGCACTCCGTAGAACTGACAGAGACCCGTAATTAGAGCTTGACAACTCCAAGACCCTGCTGGACTTCTTCGGGTCCACTGGGTGTCTTGCAAGCGCGATCCTTGCAAACAATAGATGAAATCAGAAATCAGTTGAGCGATGTGCATACTTACCTATGCCATGATGACGTGAGCTTGCCGGGGAACGGGCACCCTGTAGGACTATAGAGGCCCGTAACCAGAGCTGGAAACCCTAGGGCCCTGTTGGACTTCTCCGGGTCCACTGGGCGTCTTGTGGGCGCGATCCCTACAAACAATAGATGACATCAGAAATCAATTGAGCCATGTGCATACTTACCTATGTCATGACGGCACAGACCAACTGATACATCTACAGGGGGAGATTGGCATTGTGGTCGCTGGGCAGAATGTTGCTAAATAGCAACGTCATCCATATCCATGTAAGAGTGGTCATGTTGGTGCGCAT
This sequence comes from Glycine max, assembly GCF_000004515.6. Lineage (NCBI taxonomy): Eukaryota > Viridiplantae > Streptophyta > Magnoliopsida > Fabales > Fabaceae > Glycine > Glycine max. The sequence goes on from NC_038255.2 coordinate 11,824,247, forward strand.
GATCCGCACTCGTCTTTTTGCAGCGGCACAGGTGAAATCTTGCCTCGGTATGCATAGTAGATGCGTGACAGCCTCCCTCTCTGGATGTGCTCGCACAGTTGGTCGCCCTCTAATATCAGGGGGTGGCCCAGGAACCATTAAAAGGAAACTACTGGCCCCTTAACTGGAGCGCAAGTCTCGGTGAAGCATCTAAGGACAAAGGACCTTATATTCTCTTAAGGTGTGGATATGGAGCACACTGAAAATGAGGATGCGTAGCCCTCTAAAGGCGAGGGCGTGCAACCCTCTGCAGGCGAGGATGTGCAGTCCTCTGATGGCGAGGACATATAGTCCTCTAAAGGTGATAGGTACTAGTACCCAAGGGTCCACCTTTATGAGAAAGCAAGAGATCGACTCATCGAGAGGGCCGGTCATCCAAAAAGATTGGACACGAGATGTAGGAAATCTATGCAGTTAACATGATTTTTAGGGATGCAAACGCATGCAACCTTTGTCGTGAAATTTGGTAATGCTGACCTCATATGAAACAATGCAATGCAATGGAAAGTTGTACAATGTTCATGACATTCTTTCCCTATTTCGTTATTTTGATTTTGATTTAATTTTTTTGGAAAACACAGATTGACTGTCCTTTTGAAAAAGGTGATAATTCATGCAACCTTATCCTATCTTTTGCAAATCTTTCCGGGAACTCCCTCAAAGTGTATGTTCTATTTGATTTAGTCACATGACCATTTTGGAGTGACGGCAATGGAGCCGTTTGGCGTTTAATCAATCTATTGAAATTCCAGGGTTTGTCTCCCCCCCTTTTTTTTCTTGTTTAAAAACATCGACGGATGAGAACTTTTTATCTGCCCCTATGTTCACTTGAGGCTCATGCACGATGCCCCTCATTGCCCCAGTGTGAGGCTTCAAGGTACCAATTGTTATCTTTCGTCATGACCTTGTAGCTGGGAACCTATTGGGTGAAAACTTCTAATCTGCCCCTAGGTTCGCTTGAGGTTTTTGCATGGTGCCTTTCGTTGCCCCAGTGTAGGGCTTTAAGGTACAATCGTTGTCTTTCGTCATGACCTTGTAGCAAGGAACCTATTGGGTGAGAACTTCTAATCTGCCCCTAGGTTCGTTTGAGGTTTATGCATGGTGCCTTTCATTGCCCCAGTGTAGGGCTTTGAGGTACAATCGTTGTCTTGTTTTCACAACCTCGTAGTGAGGAAGAATGAAAGATGCAGTTGATTCTTGCAAAAAGAATTTTCCAAGGATGAGAAATAGTTGAAGGATTTTTCAGTTGATGGATTAAGTCAAATGACTCCTATGTAGAAGCAAGATGTTTGGATGTCTTGATAATGCTAAAGGATCAAGTGCTTCTAAGTTTTATTCAAGACAAGAATCCAAGAAAAATCAAGATACATGATCAAGTTGATCTCTAGAATCTTTAGGAAGAAGTTTCCAAACAAAAGGTTTGACCAAAGAATTCTATCATTTCAAATTGAGATTTGCTCTCTGGTAATTGATTACCAGTAGTTGAAAATGTTTATAACAGTCACTAGAAATTTGAATTCAAAGTTTATAATGTGTAATTGATTATGCATGGATGGTAATTGATTACCAACAGTTTATTGAACGTTTTAATTCAAATTTTAAAGCCTGTAATCGATTACCAGAGGGGATTTTCAGAAAAATTTCCAAGAGACACATCTATTCAAATGATTTATGAATGGCCATTCAAATGTTTTAAAGAGAGTTTTCATTGCCCAAAAAGGTTTTATCCTCTCAAAAGATTAAGAGAGTTTTTCTAAACTGAAATGTCTTTATCCTCTCAAAAGATTCCTTGGTCAACCACTTGCATATTCAATAAAGAATTTTGATTGATCTTCATTGTACAATCCATCTCTTTTAAGAGAGACCTCTTCTTCTTATTTCTGAAAAGGGATTAAGAGACCGTGGGTCTCTTGTTGTAGGGGATTCTTGAACACAAGGGAAGGGTTGTCCCTGTGTGCATTGTTAATCCGAAAAGAGAGAGTGAAAGTTTAATTGGGGAATAGTCTTTGTATCTTAATTTAACCCCCCCCCCTTCTTAAGATAACTGAGGCCATTTGTCCAACATCCTATTCTTGATAACTCACTTCTCTCTAAAAAGACAAACTTTCCAGGATGATAAAATGAGGTCACATGAACGTCTTGAAAACACAGTCAATCAAATGATTTTTTTCTTTTTGAACACTTTTTTTATTTTTATTTTGAAACTTATTTGTTTTGAACTTTACTCGCTTTTTTACGGCGCCCCCAACAACGTGCAAGATGAGTAATCTCTGATTGAACGGTCTTGGAAGTCCAAACTCAGGAGCACAGGTCGCTTGAGCAAACAGACCAATGGCTTGCACCCACATTCCGGTGAAAGTTGAATAAGCAAAGATGCGTTTGTGAGAGGATGAGGGACAAAGATATCAACTTCATCCATTTCATTTAACATTGTAACTGTGGTTTACAATAATGGTACAAACTTGAAAATCTTGATGAGTCATTAGAGACATCTAACAACAAATTTCAAAATTGCCCCATGTGTGGCATCTCTTGTCAATGTCAGGATTTACAGGTGATTCTCCTCAAATTTCAGCCAGCCCGCATCAATTAGACCTTGCACCTTACGCTTCAGGCCCCTACAATGCTCAATGGAATGCCACGGGGCTTCTCCATGACAAGCACACATTGCGTTCGAGTCGTATTCTCGGAGAAATGGAGGTTGATGAACCTTGGTTGGGGTTATGGCTACCAGTGAATTATCAAGTAGATATGGGAGCAAGTCAGCATAGGACACTGGAATTGGGGTGAATTCTATAGGCTTTCTCGCTGCAAAATTCATTTCTTGGTTGGTGTTTTTGGATTGTGCTAAAGGTGATGTTTGTCATTGGAAGTGCGGTAGACAGACTTTGTGGTTGATTTAGGGATGGCCTTTGTCGATAACTGGGCGGTGGGTAAGGAGAAGGTTTGTTTATTGGCTGAGTAATGACATTGTTGGGTTGGTGGGAAACTTGGTTGTATAGGAATGGCAGTCACAGCATGGGCTTCTCCCTCATTTTCACCCTCTTCATTTGCCCTAGTTTTTTTTTTTTTTTTTGCATTTATCAAAGCATGATGATCAGATTTTCCTCTTTTTAGACCCACTTTGATCCTTTCTTCGGTGAAGACCATATCATCAAAGCTTGAAGGTGTGTAGCCCACCATCTTTTCATAGTAGAATACTGGTAATGTGTCTACTATCATTGTCATCATTTTTTTCTCCGTCATTAAGGTGCCACTTGAGCTGCTAGGTCTCTCCACCTTTGGGCGTATTCTTTTGAAAGATTCGTGCCCCCTTTTTTGCACATGTTCTGTAGTTGCATCCTATCCGAAAACATTATACTGACACTGCCTAACGAAGGCAACCACTAGGTCCTTCCAAGAATGGACTCGGGAAGGTTCCAAGTTAGTGTACCAGGTAACAGCTACCCCAGTAAGACTTTCTTGGAAGGAATGTATCAGCAATTCCTCATGTTTTGCGTATGCCCCCATCTTCCGATAATACATCTTTAGATGGTTCTTGGGGCAAGTAGTCCCCTTGTACTTGTCAAAGTCCAGCACCTTGAACTTGGGAGGGGTGATGATATTAGGTACTAGGAACAACTCTCCTAGGTTAGCAAAGGCATAATCTTCACCTCCTTCAATGGCCCTGAGCCTTTCCTCTAGATGATCCAACTTTCCCATTTCTGCCATAGCATGAGGGTTTTTACTTGTCGTGGAATGCAAGAGGTGTAGCTGGGGGTGATACTGAGGGCTTTCCGAAGTGTTTTCAAGGGGTATACCACCAACTACTTGCCCTTTAGTGGCATATCCGAGCCAAGGCTCGAAGTCGGCTAGATTGTGATGGGGAATTTCATGTGTCTTCTCCACGGTTTAAGAGGCATGTGCATGATCAGTTTCGGATTGTTGGCTCTCAATGGGTATATGAGTGGAGTTATTGGCATTTTTATTGGGAATGTACGCTACATTGGGTGGTGTATAGTTGGGAGGCAAGCCATATGGTGGGAAGGCATGCTTGTTTTAGATTTGCGCATAATGGGGGCCGCCCGTACTTCCCAAATCTTTGCCTACCATATCTGAGGTTGGATGATGCCGGATGGGGACGTCGGGTTCACCTTAGCAACAGCGCTGGTAGCGGCAACTGCAACTGCATTGACTTCCATTATCTTCTTCATGCTCATCATGGCCTCCATCATTGTGGCCATTTGCTCTTTCATGGCCTCCATGTCGGCCTCCATCTGCTCTTGTACCTCCTCCGCTTTACCCATTACTCTAGCTCTAGCACAGGTTCGGTAAGGGCACCGTAAAGCATGTTTTTTTTTATTATTTTTTTATAACAATGATTAAGTTCTCTTTTTTTTTTAAAGGAAAGAATGCAATGAACAATGCAACCAATGAAAAGCACGGATGTATGCGAATGATGCACAGTTGAAGTATTATGAATTTTTACGCAGGACATCAATTTAGATTTTCAACATGGTCCATGACATCTTTGTCAAGGCGAAGCTGGAAGTAACAAGGATATCAATAATCTTAAACGTGTTTGGCAGTAGACGAAGCAATGATGTAACACGATCCATCTTTTGCCCCAATTTTGCAAGATGGTTACTTCCTTACTTCAACTTGACTCGATGAACCTTTTCGTAAAAGCACGAGCTTGGTTCAACCCCATAACCCAAGGAATGGCAATTTTGATCGCCAAGACTTCAACAACATTTCATAGGGATGAAAGACTCGGGAATACGCATGATATGCATGGAAAATGTAATTATGAGATTGAGATGCCCGAAGAAACACCCTTTCTTAGTTAACCATGCATTAGGTACCATGTTCAATCATTTTGATTTTAAGTGAAATGGGTTTATGATCCCAACACGGTTGGCTCATGGTACCGAATATATGCAACTAAGAATGCAGCGTGAATTTTCGCACTTTCTTTTTTGTTTTTGTCTTGCAGGGGAAACGCAAGGGTCACGCATGAGCAAACATGAAAACAATTAGTATGCAATTTGTAGATCAAAAAAGTTTGTTGAACACATATGCATGATGATGCAATGACTCATGCAAAATGTGATGCAGGAATATCATAACGGACAAATGCAGGAACGATATGTTCATTATGACGCTGAAGAGATGTTTATGCAATGCATGATATGAATGCATTTACGGACACGAGAGCCCGAAAAATCATCTCTCTTACTTGTGCATTTGGGGGCGCAGTGCCCCATGTGTGCAGTTAAGAAGACAATATGGATCTTCCGACTTCCCACGACAAAAGATGAGACCCACATACAACGCATGTGTGACGGCATGATGCAGATGCGCAAAAGCGCAACAGGGGGATGCACAGAGTATGGCAATATCTATAAATAATTGCAAGCAAAGGCGTATATGAAATTTAGGATTACATGCATGGCAGTGTTTAAAACGGCACGCAGCGTGTTTGCTCCGTGCCCCTATTCTAGGGACCTATAGGATAATATATATGGGTCTCTAATAACTACTCCCAACGATTCATAACTCACACGACTATTTTCTAGAGGTATCATCACTCAAGATAATAGTATTGTGGCGGTATGGAATACCAGTGACAACATATTATAAAGAGAGAAAGCTCTAGATGAGGTTTCACTATTATCAAGCAAGTCGGAGACCTAGCATGATCATAGATTCACCTCCACTCCTTAAATTCCCATGAACCCGGGTATAGGGCCCCTTTTTCACTCAAACCCGTGGGTGCTTAGAATGCAGTGTAAAGAATGTGAAATAGACAACAGTTATTTACATTTTACACAGTTCAAAAAAGGCACACACAAAGTTTCACAATTCCACAATTCTTTAAAATAGGCCTAACTCACAAAAAGTCCCCAGTGGAGTCGCCAACTGTCGCAACATGCCCTTTTGCGGGCGAGCGAAGGCGAGGCTCACGGGTGCGCTTTCCAAAGGAGGAAAGATGCACGAAGTCGCCACCAACGTTTATTTGTGGAAAACATCGGAAAAACCGAAGGAAACCGGTCGAAACGAAAATTCTAAGTTCGGGAGTTGTATTTACGTTTGAGGAAGGTATTAGCACCTCTCACGTTTGTCTCAAAGGACAACAACCTATTTTTTAGAATTGTGAAATTGTGTTATCTTAACTTTTATTTCCTTTTTATTTTTGAGGTCGACAAAAGCAGGGCTCTTGCTCCTACGTACCCTCCATCGAAGAGGAAATCAGACCTACGCAGTTCTTTTTTAAGGGTGAATCACACGATTTCTTTTTACTTGAAAGGTGATCATTTAAAGGTGTTGGACCTTAAAAATGATCCATTAACTTGGTAAGAAAGACTGAGATAATAAACTTTCAAATCCCTTTTTTTAGTGATTTTTTGTGGACGAGCTTGACTTGGCGAATTGATTTTAGCCTTAGTTTCACTTTAGTTATTAGTCAATTCAATTAAAAATGAGAAATCCCAAAGAGAAAACGTCCGATTGATTTTTTTTGGTTTATTTTACTAAAAGATATTTTTTATTATTATATTATTATTTTACCTCTTTTTGGTTTAACCGTGGTTACAACGTGAACGATCGTTAGATTTTGTTTTAACAGTGATTAAACGAGATTACAACACAAATGATCGGTTGAAATTCATTTTATCATTTATTAGGCGAGAAAACGGCTTAAATAAACGATTAAAGCACGTTAAAAACGGAAGAAAAGAAAACTGAAAGTAAATGAAATTAAAGTGAAAGTACACAAAACAAGAAATGAATTGAAAGTCTCAGATTCAAAAACTTACCCGTTGAAGAATGAAGAACGAACGAAGAACGGATGAAGAACGGTGAAGAACGATGAAGAATTTCCACAGAATCGCTTACGGAAGCGTTACGGAAGCACTTCGACTCAATTTTTCTTCACGAAAACGTGTTTTTTGCCCAAAATAGCCGAAATGCATAGCCAAAGGGGTCTTGAACATTTTGAAACAGCTCCCCCCTCCCCTATTTATAGGAAAAAAGGGACGTGCTTGCTGCCCATAGACTTAATGAAGAAGATTTCTAAGCGCACCCGAATTACTAAGTTCACCCCCCTTTTCATATTTTACGGAAAAGTTACGGAAGCCTTACGGAAGTGTTTCGAATTTGATTTTCATCTTTTTTTTCCTTCCCTTTCACCAATGTTAAGTGGAATATGCTTACCCAAGGTTTTCGGAAATTTTACGGAAGCCACGGAAGCCTCGGAAACCATTTTTCAAAAACGTGGAGGAGCTTGCCGCCCAATTGCTTCCTCCTTAAGCAACCCAACTTCCAAAATGTTCCAGAAGGGCCTAGATTTGAATTGCTATTTACACCCCTATAATGATAAGTTCACCCCACCTTCTTTCGTAATTTACGAAAAAGTTACGGAAGCCTTACGGAAGCATATATGACTTAACTTTCATCTTTTTTCTCTTCCCTTTCAACAATGTTAAGTGGAATATGCTTACCCAAGGTTTTCGAAAATTTTACGGAAGTATTACGGAAGTCGCGGAAGCCCCGGAAACCATTTTTCAAAAACGTGGAGGAGCTTTCCGCCCAGTTGCTTCCTCCTTAAGCAACCCAACTTCCAAAATGTTCCGGAAGGGCCTAGATTTGAATTGCTATTTACACCCTATCTTGATAAGTTCACCCCCCTTTACCTTTTTTGGTGATTCTTTTTCCGTAACGTTACGAAACTTTACGAATTTCGTAACGATACTTATTTTCTTTCCGTAAGGTTACGGATCCTTACGGATCATGTATTTACTCTTTTTTAGCTTTCGAAGAAGTTACGGAAACTCACGGATTACGTAACAACACCTCCTTTTGGTTTCCGCCACATTACGGAATTTCACGGATCGCGTAAGCCTGCTTCCTTTTGATTTCCGGCATGTCTCGGGACTTCACATATTGTGAAACAAAGGATGCCAAGTATCTCAAAGCGGCCGATCAAAGGTTGCATATTATCAAGTAATAATCCCCGGACGAAATTAGGGTATGACAATAGGTCTTTTCAATAACTTGATTTTTATATAAAAATAGTTGTAAAGTCAACATATTTTAAAAACTGGCATTTTAAAATAACCTACTTCACTTATTTGTCATTTTCGTTTACCTCTATTCGATCTTGGCTTTTGTTGTTCTGCACTTCTGCTACACTCACGCAAAAACCACTGAGGAGAGCCCCATCACGGCAACAAAGAACAATGCCACCACCATGGAAAACCCCATCACAGAGGCAAAGAACAATGCTACCACTGCAGAGAACCACATCACGACGACGAAAAACAATACCACCACCGTGGAGAACCCCATCAGGCGGCGAAGGACAATGCCACCACTACGTAGAACCCCACCACAATGGCAAAGAACGGTGCATCAACCCCTGTTCTCACCAAGTTCTTTACGCACGCGCGTGAAAATCGCAAGTCCTATAGTAGAAGAGAAAACCTAACTTCTCGGCACTCAACAGTGACAGCTAACTTCTCTTCTCTACACCTCAACAATATGTGCTTTTCACCTTTTTGAGCAATTTCAGGAACTTTGTGTAACAAATGGGTGTTTTTGTTTTTCAGTTTCTTGTTTCTACGACCATAAATTTGGAGTCTTTTTTATGTTTATTCAAATGGGTGTTTCTTGATTGCTTGGGTTTTATTCTGGTTTTGTAGTTTAAATGATGTTTTGAATTGATTCAAATGCTGGAATTTGTCAGTCTTGGATGTCCCTTAACACAGTAAGGAATATTCTAATCTATAGTTGAAAGGGGTTTCTAGCCATTGAAATTACTCCAGAAAAGGTTAAGTTTTTTTTTTTTGTTGGGCTAAAGCCTTTTCTTTTTCAACTTGGCCATACACATACTTGAAAATTTGACTGAGTGTGTAATTGCTTTCCCCTTGGTGCTTGATTTTTGACAATTTTATCTCTTATCTGAACATTAAACCCTTTTGGATTATTAGGATTTTCCTCAATGTTGTTTATTATTTTTCAGAGGTTGTTTTTGTCCTTTTTATATATACTGCATGCTTTTTGGCCGTGTCTTTTTGCAGATTTCACTTTTTCACTTGTTATTCTCGCACACTTTGAGCAGCCCTTTCCCTTGATTTTTCTTGACTTTTTTCTCTTATGTTTAAGCATATTTATATTTAATTATTTGTGATATATAATTGATTTGGTTAGTTAACTAGTTTATGTTTGGTGCCTGTAAACGAAAACTGATCTATGTGGAATTCATGGCTTATATAATTACCAAATCGAAAACCTGTAAACTATTTAAAGAAAAATCTTATGGTTTGTGATCAATATATCATATGTTTTGCTTGAAATTTGGACCAAAGACTAGTGCTCTTTGCACATATAACAACTCAAGGGATAAGAGGATTATGAAGAGAGGCGTCAACTAGGTGGAGAAAAATGATCCCCAAATTGAATTGGGAAAGCAGATGCAAGCTCTAACATTGAAGATTGAAACACTCATGGGAGCTCAAGCTCAAGTCCCGGTCACTTGACACCTCCATTCCCAACCTGTGATAGATGTGGGATTGTGCTTGGGCTAGGAGAATGCATTGTTGATTATGAGTTAGTTACAATCATGATAGCAATATGTTTCTATAAAATATTCAATAAACAATTTTGCATTGCAATAGGCAAATGCAACATTTAAAAATAATATTGGATTACTTAAGAGAAAAAAATAATCTCAATTAATAAATGGTTATACAAAGAGGCCATTATGGAACAACAAGGAAACATCACATACTCCAAGAGTTAAATAATTCCAAATAAATAAGCCCAAATAGGCCTCCCTAGAAAGAATTTATTATTTGTTGATATCCTTTTATTGAATCTCAAAACACAACAAATAAGAATTGTAATATTATATTGCACAATGTTGGGAAGATTTTAGAAGTTCTATTCAGATAAGGAACCGTAAACGATAGAAGGAGAAGAAAGATATCACACAAGATTGTTAAATTTATTTCAAATAACAAAATTTACAATTAAAGGGTTCTAATCACTTTCAAGCTATTTGAACCCAGAAAATAGAGCTCCTTATAAAGGAGACAATAACTAACTGTCTAACCAAAAATGGTTACAACACAAACAAGTTACAGTTACCACATAACCTATGTTAATGAACCACTAGACTAAACACTCTCGTCTACGTGACTGGATGCTCCACTAAAATACAAGAGATTGGATGACCAATACAGAAGAAAAGAGTACTGGACCAGACAACCCACATTATCGTCCACCCTATCTCTATCATCCATTGTTCAATAATCTAAAATCTCCACCATGGTTCAATAACATTTATGAATTACAAGTAATTTAGTTCATTTCCAACAATCTATGTTTAGATCCAGATAATGCATGAACATGCTTGTTGGAGTAGACATTGTGAACATATCAATTGGATGCTTCCTTGTATCAACTTTTGGAACTTTGAACCTCTTCTTAGAACAGATGAAGTCAGATGAAGTGGTATATGATGTCAATATGTTTTAGTCCTCTCATGATAGACTTAATCCTTGGCTAAATCAATTGCACTCACACTGTTGCAAAAATTATTACCTTTTCTTGTGGACCCCCAAGATTGCTAATCAGACCCTTGAACTAAATGCCCTCCTTTACTACTTCTGCCTGAGCCTTGTACTCTTCCTCCATAGTGGATAAATCCATTGTGTCTTGAAGTATGGTCTTCCAACTAACAAGAGAGATACCAATGGTGAATGCACACCCAATCATAGATCTACTTGCAACTAAATCTGCAACTTAGTCAGAATTTGAGTAACCAACGAGAAAGCACAGGACATGTCTCCATGGAAGATGATTCCAATATTAGTTGTACCCTTAAGGTATCTGAATATATATTTCACAGCTTGCCAATGTTCCATCTCAGGATTACCCATATAACTACTCACAACATTGGCTGTTTGTGCTAGGTCCGGTCTAGTGCACACCATAGAGTACATGAGACTTCCTACAACAGTTTCATAAGTAACATAGGGCATGTATTTCTTCTTTGACTCTGACTAAGTAATATAGAGTTCAGATAGACGAATGGATGTTGTAAGAGGAGTATATACTAGTTTTGTGGATGTCATCCCAAAACGATTCACTACTTTCTGAATGTATTCCTTTTGACACATAAATAACTTCCAAAACTCTTAAAGATGCAGCAAGAACAAATAACAAACAGAATGGTTGATCACTGATGACTTAATCTTGATTGTGTTGACCATCTTCTTGATACAATCTTGAAGACGCAGTAGGAACAGATAACAAATAGAATGGTTGATCACTGATGACTTAATCTACCATGAGATAGATGCGGAAGTGGTCTTAAACAGAAGCTCTACATACCAATTTTTTGGGAAAGATTCGATAAATTATACGTAGTTAGGGAAGCTCAGAATATAAAAGGAGAAGAGATACCATGCAAAATTGTTAAGCTTATTATAAGTAATAGAATTTACAATGAAGGGGTTCAGAGAACTCTTAAGCTCTCAGAACCTAGAATACAATGCTCATTATGAAACAGACAATAACTAACTGTCTAACCAAAAATGGATACAATAGAAAAATAGTAAACGGTTACAATTACAAGACAACACATGTTAATGAACCATCAGATTAGAGGCTCCCTTCTACATGACTAGACATTCCACTATATTATAGAAGATTGAACGACCAATATAGAAGACAAGAGTACTCAACTAGATGACCAACACAATCTTCAACCCTATCTCTATTGTCCATCATCCAACAATCAACATGATTTATCTCAATCACCAAGACTACGTCCAGTTCTTGTCGAACCATCAAGTTCCACCAACATGGTTTAACTATTACCTTTGCAAGTGCTTTTTATAAGATAAATATTTATTTTATAGAATTATAATTCATAATAAATAAATATTTTTAAATACATAAATTATAATTTTAATTTGTGATAATAGTTTAAATTGTGATATATTTAAATTAAAGGGCTAAACTACTTGTTTGGTCCTTTTATTTTTATTTAATTGGTTAAATTTGGTCCCTTTGTTAATAAAATATTCAATTGAGTCCCTTAATCTTTCCCTTCTCATCTAATTCATGATAATGACTGTAACGACCCATCTCATCGCCATAATATCACCACTCTAAACTGTGCAAATTTTAATTTTTAAATGAAAACTCCATTAATTTGCTTATGAAAAATGAAAGTTAATTTTTTTGCGATATACATTCATCAAACAATGCATAATTACTTAGATGAATATGTATGTATGTATGTATGTATGTATGTATGTATGTATATATATATATATATATTAACTTAGTACACATCATTCAAATAATGGAATGTAAATTAGTTCATGGATATAATTAAATATGTGATTTACATCCTCAATTCAAAAAGAATTATAGAACGGAGGAGTTGATTAACAAAACATAACTCTCTCCTAAAACAATCCCAACGTCATCACGTCGGCTTGGCAGCTTCACAAAAAAATCTCACTTCACATACTCTATTGTTGTCCATCTACTCCTACAAACGAAGGATCACGATCATCGTAGGTATCAACCACATGTTACAAAAATTGCAAGGATGAGTTTATTATAAAAGAAATTAACACAAAAATCAAATGACCATGATTAGTAAGAAAACATTAACAAATACCATGATCATACACAAACATTCATTAGTCCAACATACACTCAACAAGTGCTCATCACCCATCCATGCTTCCAATCAATCATGCTTAATATGATGCATGCACTTGACATCAACTCTTAAATGCAACGTAATATCATTCATCAGGAAATAGCCTAAGCGTGTTCACACGACACTCTTTATTAAGAAAACTAGGCAATAAGTGTTAAGGTCACCCTATCGTGTACAGACAACTCCCCTCCCAATGGTGATCAACCTGCGTAATTCCAAACCCCTGAGTAGTTCCAAACCGAGTGACATACCCCCAAGTACAAGTATTCCCCCTCATGAGAAACTACAAGTACTTACTGACAAATTTCATACTATTTTCATGCAATATGAAGTAAGAAACATGGACACCATCAATGCATTGACCGTGGATAATTAAAGATTCTAAGTCATCCCCCTCCAGAGATGCTTAATTCTCTTTAACACTGCACTCCCCATGTACATACACAACATACATCATCACAATGACATTTTCAACATCAACATCATCTCATCTCAGTGTCATTCTGAACATTAACATCATCTCATCTCAACGTCATTCTCAACATCAACATCATATCATCTCAATGACATTATCAATAGCAACAATATCATCTCATCAACATAATCATCAATAACAACATCATCTCATATCAATATTATCATAAACACCAACAAGGTCTCGTATCAATTATTATCAATATCATCTTCGATAACAACATCATTCTCTATCAACATTATCATAAACATCAATGTCACCTTATATTGATTAATATCATCAATAATAATATCATCAGTAAATCACATTCCATATATACATACATATATAGTTCATGCTTGAGATTCACACTCCCCAGGCCTTCAGACAACACAAGTCTAATAAAAATAATAATGTCATTTCTTAATAACAGACATATCACATCCCATTAGTAAAAAATATTGTTTTTCTTGAAAACCAGCATGCAACAGGGATAGACATACATCCCCATAGTTAGGTTTCCTGACTCCAACTACGGTATCAAAGCGGAAAACCAAAATAACCTCCCCTCACCTATCGTGTGCTCTCCATCAGTTCCCCTTTGCGTCGCTCAGGGTCCTCTCTTGTTCATGTTCGTCAGTCCAAATGCAAGATTCTATATACCAAAATCAAAGGAAATTTAGTACAGATTTCAAAAACAAGGTTAATAACAACATTCGGGGTCAATTACCCTGTCAAAACATAAAGGACTAAGGGGTGTTTCAGATTCTACTAAAAGAAGACGTCATTTTTAAATTCTGATCACGCCAATGTGACTTATATTCAGTGAAGATCACAAAAATAACATCAATTTTATAAAACGATAACTTTTACAACGTCTCATTTTCAAGGGTTTTTCAAAGGAAGTGTAAAAACACTCTATTACATTACCCAAAACACAAGAGAAGCTCAAACTAACAAGGAGAAAGGCTTAGAAGTAAAGATTACCTCAAAGAAGCTACGAAAGAAAGGATTGAGGTATTGTTCTCCACTGAATCCTTGAGGTGGATTCTAAGGATTCTGCTCCAATTAAAATGCTTCTCTCGATGTGGTGGTTCAGCGACAAGAAATAGTGGCTCGTGGTGGTCATGGATGGTGGAGAAAAAGGTGTTAGGGTTTGGGTTGGAATTGTAGTTAACGCACTTCTTGCACTAAGTAAGAGGTCAGAAGTTGTTAGTTTACAAATCCCATTGCTTAAATTGTGGGGATATGTGGTTGGAATGTACAGTCAAAATTTGAAGATGATCCAACAGTTAACGAATCCAGAATCACGGTTTAGCCGAATAGGTTTAGGTAACATTTAAAATCTCATAATTTCAACTTAGGTCAATCAAATTCCACATAACTCAACATCCACATCAATTAAATCACACATGACTAATACACACCATAACTTAACTCATTCAAGTCAATCATATAATCAAATAACATGATAAATAGAATTATAGATAGATTTATAGTTAGCAAAATTTCAGGGCGTTACAATGACATACGCTAAATTGGACACATGTTACTTTCACATTTTATGTTAGTTAACAGTGTCGCAAATACTTAGATGAAAAGGACAATATTGATAAGATGTTTAAAATTAAGGGACTAAGTTGAACAAAAACATGAACTAATTTAAAAAGTAATTTATCCAAATTAAAACAAATAGATGAGTTAGGAAATTATATATATAGAGAGAGAGCGAGAGAGAAAGGGAGAGAGAGGACGTATCATATGAAAATGGTCATCTTATGTGAGAATGAGGATGACCAATTCCAACCGTTACATTAAAATTAAAGGCCAAGATTAAAACATTTAAAATTCAAATTAAAACTTCATTTAACCACAAAATTTTCATCAGACCTACCATACAAAAAATCAAATATCTTAAAGATTTAATCAATGATGTCCTAAAACATCTGAAACATGTCATAACTTTGACCACCACCACCATCATGACCGTCTCCGCCATAACTGTCATGACCGTCACCACAACCATCACCATGATTGTCAACTGTCGTCACCGCCACCACCAACATGACTATTGTCACCATCATCATCGCCACTACCACTACCACCACTACTATGATCACCTCCGTGACCACCATCGTTACCACCAACATGACTATCGCCTCTGCCAGTGGCGGCGACAACAATCAAGTTGGTGGCAACAACGATGGTCATGGCGACAATTATAGTAGTGGTGGCGGCAGAGATGGTGGTGGTTGTGGTAGCGATCTTGATGTAAATTAAATCTTTAAGATATTTGATTTTTTGTTTGGTATATCTTATAGAGATTTTATGGTTAAATGTCGTTATAATTTGAATTTGAAATGTTTTAATCTTGACCTTTCATTTTAATCTAACAGTTGAGATTAATAATTCTTATTCTCATACAAAATGATCATTTTCATATGATACATTATATATATATATATATATATATATATATATATATATATATATATATCTTAGTAATGTACAGAAAAATATTTAGGACAAAAAATCTATTTTTTTAATGTAAATTATTTATTTTAGGGTATTAAAGAAATTTTATACATTTAATTAAAATAAAATCTCAATTCTCTCTCCTCCATAATTCATGTATGCTATTTCTCTCTCCTTCTAGATCACGCACTCGATTCTCATATCTCCTTTTGTGTCTTCCCTGTATCTCACATTCTCGTACATATCCCATTTTTCCCACCTTGCCACCATGGACATGCCATTGGCTGCACCATCATCAACTTAAAGTTCACTGTCTGGTCTGCCTGCATCAGTATCATTTTCGCCATGTCCTTGAACATTAATTCTCTATTTCTGTTCATCAACGCACAGATTGATGCCGCACTGTGCGTTGTGAGTCACAACGATGACTTTTAATGCGGTGTAGGACCCAAATTCAGAGTCTCTCTGGTGGAGCACACTATTGCAGCGTGAAAAGTTCATGAAGAGAGGATGGAGATATGAAAAAAAAAACTAAAAAGGGGTAGAAGCTTCTGACTGTTCAGAATCAGAAATTCACAAACTGAGCAAAGTCGATGCAACGGAAAATGGTTATGGCCAGCAATTGGACCCATTGGTTGCAGAGGTAAACCTGCGGGTGAGAGTAGAGAGAGTGCAAGTGAAGCAGAATAGAACAATAGATAGATGAAAGAAGCAAGAATATTCGATGGTGAGTGCAAAATTCTGCTGCTGAATTGAAAAGATAATCATGAACTCAAGGTGGATGGAGCTTGAATAGTTTACTAGGTCAGGAAGACAAACAAATTTGGAAATTTTGGATGAAACTTGAAGATGCAGTAACATAGGAGAGAGAATTGTTGGGAGAGGTGAGAAAGAAGTGCTTTTTAATTATAAAAAAAGGTTAAATGATTGAATGACTATAGTATCCTTAATAAATTAATTAAAATAAAAAAGTAATTGTGTTTTTGTGGTCCTAAACATTTTGGTGTAGGTTGTTAACATATTTCAACCGAAAAAAAGATGAGAGTATGTTAACACACACACACACACACACACATATATATATATAGGAGTATATAGTTTTAGAGGATTGAGAGAGATACCTTTGACTTAATTATAGAGAAGGTGTGTAAAATGTATTTCCAAAAGAAAGGACAAAGTGTTGAAAATCTCTATTTGAAAGGGTGGAGCATTTTAATTTATGGTACAAGAATAAATTCTTCCCTAATTTTATTTACTTATGTCGTCGAAAAACAAACACATTAGTCTACATATTATCATATGTCTATCACATGTTGATTTGTAATAGTGAGCCACAAATTCTTTAACTAAGAAAATACTCTTTATAATAGCATACCACATTTTAATTTAGATATATAAAATAGAGACATGATAGAAGATTGTAATTTCAATTTATTTATAAAGTAACATATTAGAATATGTAATCCTTTATATATATTCCTGGTCCCTTCCAACCTTGGATCTTAGGTCGCCACTTCTCTAAACTAGACCTTGGATTAAGCACATACAATTTAGTATTTTCCCTCTCAACTAAATTCTTTCTGGCATCCTACTCCAATCCTTAGCAGTTCTGATTGCAGTAATGGACAATTTTTCTTAAGATACTAAAAACCATCAAATTGCATCACGACTGCAATAGACATAATAATGAAAGAAATGATATGAGAATCAACTGTCAAGTAACAAATAATGTAGACACCATAATGAAGAAAATATATTACAAGATAAGAAGTAATTGACTATGAACTCAAATGTAGAGTTGGGTTAGAGAGTTAAGCATGGAAACTCATCATCAAAGTTTTCAGCAGAAAATTTTTGACAGACGGACTTCAAGTGGGTAGCACAATAACGATCAGCAAGAGTGAAACTGTAGGCAACAAAATCTATAGATATGTCTTTACAAAGTATAGATTCACACATCAACATTAGTCTTGGCAAACCATACTTCTCACCAGCAGCTAGCAACTTTGCTATAAATGATTCAGACAACGAAGGAAAGAATGACGAATGCAACATAAAGAGCTCTTCATCTTCCAAAAGAGTGTCTCTATAAATAAAATAAAGTAAAGCCTGCTCAACATAGGAAATGATAAATATTAGATAACCAACCAAACGATAGGCTAGACTTTAACTAAATTAAATAGCATCTATCTTTTGTGGAACAAAAAACATCTACAAAAGTATAAAGAAAGAAAGGAAATTTTAATGAATGTGACACCTTGAAAACCTTAGGTTCCATGTCAATAACAACTATCTCCTAATCATCCTTGTTCATCCCATTAAAAAATTGAGTTTCAAACATGGTTGATCTAGCACCCAAAACAAGCTTATGAGCACAAAGTGGCATTTGGGAAAAGAATCGAAGGATTTGTTTGTTTGGTTGTTTGTGCAAAGAATTGAAGGTCACTCATACACCAACACTTTTCAAATTGTCATGGTGCAACCACGTTTGAGAATCCAAACTTTTTTTTACTAGACTAGGTGGTTTTGAAAACTATATACCACATTAGTGTAGTTTGACACTACTACAAAAAACAGTTTTAACATCGGCAGATTAACATCGGTTTTGGACAAAACCGATGTTAATCTAAACGCGGTGGCATATATGTAAATAATATATATTCATTAACATTGGTTTTTCTGAAAACCGATGTTAATTAAAATACGCTAACATCGGTTTTTTAAAAACCGATGTTAACAGGAGTAGTTAACATCGGTTTTTGGAAAATCGATGTTAACATTTCATACGATAACATCAGTTTTTTGGAAAACCGATGTTAACGTATTTTAATTAACATCGGTTTTTAATAAACCGATGTTAACATATGATATGTTAACATCGGTTTTTATCATAAAACCGATGTTACCGTTAACATCATTAGGTTAACATCGGTTTTTTTTATTGAAAATCGATGTTGGACTTATATATTTTAAAATTTCAGAACCCGAGCCCTACACTTTCCTCGTGCTCTCTGTTCTTCGCTCTTGCTTCTTCTTCGCTTCTTCTTTGCGATCGTGAGTACAGGTTCTTGAGCTTGTTTGTACGGCTTAGCCACGTTACCTAGGTACAATTTCTTTTTCTTCTTCGCAACCTTAGCCTCTGTTGTCTTTTTCTTCTTCTTCTTCTTTGTTTGTTTGTTTGGGGAACTTGTGCTCACTGCAAGGATGTTTGTTTGTGTGTGTTGCAAGGAGTTGGTTTGTGGAAGTCGTGGTAGCTCAAAGGGGTTGGTTTGTCGTCATTGTCGTGGGCTGTTTGGGGTGCTGACTTTGCATTCCGTTTAGGGTGCTCACTCGTGCTTGCAAAGTGTCCTTTTCATTGAGGTAATTCAGATTGATTTGTGTCCTTTGAATGCTTAATGGCTAGGTAGGTAGGTAGGTGTGTGTTGTAATGCGTATAGCACCATGGCAAATGTAACAATGTTCTACTTTTCCTTTTATTGTTGTGTGTTCTGAGCTTTGAGGAGTCACTGTCTCACTTGATTTGTTGGTCAGTGTGCTTTGTTTTTGTTGCATTTTTCACTTCTAAAAGACCTAGAAGGTAAAAGCCTATATGACCTTTTTGAAAGAGGCAAATGAAAGGAAGACAACTATGGGTTTGTAGGGCTTGTTTTTGGTGTTGTGGGGTTTGTGTAAGGGTTTATGGGGTTCATGTATGGGGTTGTGGGTGTGGTTTGTCCTGTTGAGCTAGGTGCTTGAGAAATTGTTGTTGGATTGAGTGTAGGAAATAAATTTGTTGTGGCTGGAGTTGTAGGGTTTACTATAGGAACTGCATCTAACTTGGTAAAAGAAACCAAGTTGGATTGTGTTCTAATTGTCAGACACTTTATGGACACTTAGAATACTTCTAATTGCATTTTGAATACTTCAAAATAACAAGAACTGGGAGTCAACTCTCATACTTCAAAACACTTTGAATACTTCAAAATAATAATTGTGTTTGTGGCATACTCCTGCCACACACATATTTGTCGAACACTTTATGTACACTTAGAATACTTCTAACTGCATTTTGAGTACTTCAAAATGACAAGACCTGCGAGTCAATTCTGATACTCCAAAAATACTTCAAAAGAATGAAAACACTTTGAATACTTCAAAATAATAATCGTTTTCATGCCATACTCATTTCAATTTATGGACACTTTGAATACTTCTAACTGTATTTTATAATTTTCTTTTTACTTTTAAAGTTATAAACTTCAATAGTAACACAGATGAGATTATCTTTAGATAAATTATACCATTCTATTTAGTTTATAATGACTCATGCTCGTCTTTCAACCATCAATTCTCTCATTTGATTTAATACTTGTGTTTTATGTCAATTAATACTAGTTTTATTCGTTCTATCATTGTTGTGTTGTGTTCTATGTTTTCAAAAATTGTTGCATCTGTGTTCGTGCCCATATCATATTCATGTGGTGTTTATGAAAGCGAATGGATGGTCAGTGTATCTTTGAGGGATATCTGAATTTCTATTAGCAGAACAAAATGCACTAGGTCAATTTCACCCTGCTAAGCTTTAAAACAAGTTAGTTGCTTTTAGGACTTGATTTACACTAAAAAATAAATTAGATTGGATGATGGTATATCTTTTTATAATGAGTCAACCAATGACAGATGTTACCCAAAAAGAGCCTTGAAGCATATAACCTCTAGGCCCAAATTCTAAACCAGTAAAATGTAAGATGTGCTAGTGAGATGAAATGTGATGCAGTGCTTGTTAATGAAGGGAAAAAAAAGAAGCTAAAAAGCTCCACCATGGCTTGAAAAAGAATTGATAAGGGTTTCTTATTTTCGGTAATCTATTATATGGTTGGTGCACAATAATTTAGAAGGCAGGATATGTATAGAAGTTTGTATGACCAACTAAAGTGTTCATAAGCTAAGTACTCCACAAACTTAGGTACCTGTGGCCATATATTCAGGAGCAACATAGCCATATGTGCCCATTACCCTTGTAGAGACATGGCTCTTATCACCAGCTGGTCCATCCTTTGCCAAGCCAAAAGCAGAAAGTTTTGCATTGTAATTCTGTCATCACCAAAAAGGAATGTTAGAAAAGCCAATATGACTAGTAAAATATTAGATAAATGAGATTTACTTAACAAATCAAGTAAGATATTTGAAGCTTTGAAGTCTCAATATACAGTTCTTGTTGTTGGGTTGAGTGTAGGAAATAAATTCATATGAGATTTGTTGTTGCTCTTCTCTGAATGTTGTGGCTTTACTTAGGCCTGCAAAATAAACCAAGGATGTTTCACCTCTTCAGCAGGACAAATGAAAAGTAATAGCTGAAATTGAACTAGTAAACCTGAATAAACCCAATGAGTGTCGCTCAATTAAGCCCAAAATTACTGCTGCTGTTAAACCCAATGAGAAATTCATTATTGCTGCTATTAAACCCAATGAGTGTCAGTCAATTAAGCTTCATGTTTTGTTTCCCAGGAACTCTATAGCTAGAAGATACATTTCATTGGGTTTTAGTGGTCAGCAGATCGAGGTAGGAGGTTTGTTTGCTACGTCATCAGTCTCTTTGCTGGACTCGGTAGATGTAATCTTGCAGATACTGAGGTACGACCTCATCGAGATACGAGCTGATGAAGATATATTTCGTTGATATATTTGTATGCTTTTCTGTGCTGATGATTTTGTTGGTGAGAATTGCAATTGTGATGTCATGATATGTTGAAACACAAGCTGATAATTAAAAAGATATTGATTAGTATGAATAATAGGGAAGTTAGGCCTTAATAATAGGGAGACTCTTTGTGACATAGGTTAGCACTTTATAATACCTCTAGATTCTTTGTTTGGTTGTTTTAACAAATTTCTGCAATTCATTCATCAGTGTATGTAAACTAGTATGAACCAAATTATAGCAGCATTATTAGACTGAATATTAGTTGTGAATTTCAAGGAATATTTTTTTAATTTCGTATGAGAGTAGATGTCAAATTCAAAGGTTAATATGACAATAAGTTTAGTAATTAAAGGACTTACAAGTTTTCATATTTAACCTTAAACTCTTCAAAATAGTCTTTGTATACATATATAGACTTTAAACTCTTCAAAGTTATCGTAGAAGACTTAATGAACAGATTAACTTAATTGAATGACAAACTACACTTTGAGAAACTATTTTGTTTTTCATTTCATTAATGGAGGAATTAACATATCTATGTGATATACAAGTCTCCTAAGATATAATATGTTCACCCCAATATGCATGATTAAGACTTCGCCATGTGCTAAGAATATTTATAATACCTATACCGAGACTTCTATGCAACGCTCAAGTCAGGTTGGTCCTTATTATGTTAAGTTAGAATAGAACTCTCACACACAAGTTGATAACCTTCCTCATCTTTCCTTGCATAGACGAAGAAGGTTACCAACTCGATAACTACTCCATTCAACCGTCACTCAGGATCTCCCCTAAGGACGTGGTGGGTCCTTACATTGTCGACTTGTCTGAGCTCCTAAACCGTACAGTATAAGACTATAAGTATAACATTTTTTTTATCGCATAATAAAATGAAGTTAACTTGGCATCCAAATTTGGATGACACAGAGCAAATAGAATATCAAAGCCCAGCTTTGGACCCTCTCTCAGTGCTTCACATGATGCCCATTAACATCTACATCTGCACTTATTTAAAGAGCGGGCCACATTATGGATGTGACTTAACTCAAATTAATAGGTAATTAAATACTTTTAACTGCATCTCTTCTTTTGGCCAATTCTCACAAGGCTTGGCTAATGGCTATTAATTAAAAAGTTCCATAACGCAACAAGACATATACTAAATCATATCATGAATCACCCCTAAATTACTTCCTAGTAGACAAACACACTGGCCATAGTCAAAGCACTTCACAAACCTAAAATCCATTACACTTCACTTTCCAATGAAAACCACAATCCACATGCTCTTGCTTGGGGATATTGAACGATCACGACTGGAATGTTAACAGAATTTGAACCCAACTATTGGTTTCCTTTGGGACTGACCTTAGTCTAATGTTGGAACCATGTGACTTGAGTGCATAATTTAAAGTCATGTTTCTAATAGAGATCCAAACATGTTGGTAAAAGCAAAAATCATGTTAAACCCATCCTAAACTCAAGTCATGCCTTCCAAACTGCTCATAATTTTCTGCTGCATAACAAAAAGTATTGCAGTCTAAACTAAAAATTTCAACCAACCAAATATCTAGAAAGTCGAACATCAAGAAGGGCTACATTATTGATATATAAATAGCATCCTGATATTAAGCCTTTGCCAGCCTTGTTACCCTCAATTCATTATGACTTGGTAGATTCTAACCAAAGGGATGGTTGAGTGCACCAGGTTGAGATTTTTGAATCTTTTGGAGGTGTGTTAGCATACTTCCATGAAAAGTGATCCAGTCCATTGTAGTATCTACCACTTGCTACATCACCAATGGGAACCGCCTCAAAAATTTCTCTTGGGTCCTTTTCTGACAGTTTCACTGTTAAGGCCTCCATGTTTTGATTCAGGTTCTTAATCTTAGTTGTTCCTGTGAAGGTCCAAAGAAACTGAGTAAATTATCATACACTCATGCACCAAAATATAGATAAATATTGAACATATTTGTGCTTCATGATCAAGACTGAGGAGAAGGAGAAAAGTAAAAAACGTGAAAAAGAAATCTCAAAATGCTTTGGATATACTTAATAGTTCAAACTTCTCAAAATACTTCATGCACTCCTCAATATTTATCAATGACACGATACAAGTCAAAGCCTTTGCTTTAAGGACTTCAGGCCGATTGGATATACAACAAAAGAAATCAACAATATTTTAAACTTTTATAGAGCTTCAACCTATTGAACTTTATCAAAACTAAACACTTGAGAAATGAAGTAGAGATTTATCTGGCAAGATTTACATATTGCTTTGAACAATTATTAATTGAGAAGACCTTTAGTGAGTAACCTTAGTACATAAGAAGAAGCTCTCGAGTTTTTAAAACATGGAATGCACAATTATACTACTTGAAAATGTGTTTGGAGATATAAGGTTGATCCAATGCGCGATTGTACACACACACACACGCACACACACAGAGAAACACACACACACACATAAACACACACACACACACACACACACACACACACACACAAGCACACACACATACACACAGAAACACACAGACACACACTAGTCAACCAAGAAACGGTGAGTACCAATGTACGGAGCATGGGGATATGCTCTTTGCATGCAGTCCATTGTTACTCTTGCGTGCAACACCCTTCACACATAAATCATGCCGTTTCCACACATAAATGCCTGTTCTTTGAAAATGATGGTCACGATTCTCACCACCATATGAATCAATAAAAGCAAAACTCGTCCTACAAAACTACCACTCTCTCTTTCCTCTTTCTCCATGACCTTGTGCCTTCTTCTGACTTCCCCACACCAAACCAAAATACTATTCATGCAGAAAACACGTTGTATAGTATTCTCTAGTTCTTGCAAAGAGAACTGAGTTAAGGAAGGCAGTAATTTCCAATGAATTAATGTTGAGTAAGAAACAAAATTTATCATCGAAGTCAAATTATTGGCGCGCCACAGCAAGCACAACATAGCTAAAACTGAAGCCACATACCAAAATCATATGAAGATGGAAGTGACAGATGAGTCACCCTTTTGGGAAATGGAAATTCCTAATTTCCACCCCAAACAGAGGAAAGTACCATTATGATTTTCCAAACATACAATACAAAGGATAGTTGAATAAAGAGGTGCTATGTTTTCTGCTTTCTTCTAAGAAACATGCAAAGCATCCTTCATAGCCTCTCTTAGAACAGAACATTGATTCTATTCTTGCACCCCCAGACCCTTCAAATTGTATAGTTTCAAGTCAAAGATAAGATGCATTTAATGCATAATGAAAATTGAATTTTTAGCATTAAGGTTTAGGTGGTTTAAATTTAAAGTGGAAGATTACATCAGATTTGTGTGAAATTCTGCCAAATTTTCTGGAGCTACATACCCTAATGTTCCTCTGGCACCAGACCTGGAAATAATACTTTCATTTCTAGGACAAGGCTTTGCTAGCCCAAAATCAGATATCTTGGGGTAGAACTTCTCATCCAAAAGAATGTTTTGGCTTTATGTCAAAATGTAAAATTCAAGTGTTGCATCCCTTATGCAAGTACTCTAGTCCTTGGGCTATCCCTAAGGCAATTTGCCACAAATTATCTCAACTCAACGATGAAGTTGCCTAAAGCTCGTTACTGTAAATAAGCTTGTCAAGGGAACAATTATGCATGAATTCATAGATGAGAGCTTTCTTGCGTCCTTCCAAACAGAATCAAAGAAGTATGACAACATTAACATGAGAAGTTCTACTGATACACTATTAGAAAATATGTTTTCTACATCGGTTATTTATGACTTTCAACATCGGTTTTTCAACCGATGTTGAAAGTACCGACGTTGATAGTATTATCGTTAACATCGGTTTTTGAAAAACCGATGTTAACGTAAAATTACCAACATCGGTTATATAAATAACCGATGTTGCTAATATGAATTACACCCAGAAAATGTATATTAATGTTGAAAGTTAACATCGGTTTTTACAAAAAACCGATGTTGTTTTCAAGAATTTTTTTTTATATAATGTCTCTGTAGAAAACCGATGTTAACGAATGTGTTACTAATGATAGTTAACATCGGTTTTTTAAAAAAACCGATGTTAACCCACGTTAACCGATGTTAACGAATGTGTTATTATTGACAGTTAACATCGGTTTTTTATAAAAACCGATGTTAACGAATGTGTTACTGTTGACAGTTAACATCGGTTTTTTACAGAAAACCGATGTTAACGAACGTTACCATCGGTAATCAGTATGTAACCGATTTCAGGAATGTGTGGCTAATGACAGTTAACATCGGTTTTTTTTATAAAAACCGATGTTAACGAATGTGTTACTATTGAATTTTAACATCGGTTTTTTACAGAAAAACGATGTTAACGAATGTGTTATTATTGACAGTTAACATCGGTTTTTTCAAAAAACCGATGTTAACGAATGTGTTGCTATTGATAGTTAACATTGGTTTTTTTTATAAAAAACCGATGTTAACCCACGTTAACATCGGTTTTTATAAAAAACCGATGTTGTTTTCAAGAATTTTTTTTATATAATGTCTTTGTTTTTACAAAAAAACCAAAATTTAACCTGTAAATTTAAAATCAGACCACACAGCACACAACATATATCATTTGCATTCAGTTTTCAAATAGATTTTAGCAAAAAAGTAGCTATCAACAAAGGTTGTTCAATGTTAAGATGAAACAACAATTGTAAAAAATGTAATGCAAAGTACGTAAACTAATTAATTAACCTAAAGTTACATAGTTGCCTAACATCCTATGTTTGATTTCTAACTTTTAGATAATACTGTGCCCACTGTATGCGAAGTGCCTTGAATCTCTCTGCTTCCAATGGTCTAACTTCATTAAAATACTGCATGATCAAATAAAAAAATAAATTAATAATGTAATAACAATTATAAAAAAACCAAATTTGTTTGTAATAAACAATTACTGTCTCCCAATTATTCCTGAAAGATCCTAAGATTATCGTGGACATCCAGTGCATCACGTAGTAGTCACATTCAGTGATTCCTTTTTGTCTATTACACTAAATACATAATGAAATTTGGATATTAATTAAACGTTAACTACAATTAGTGTACACACACATAAAATATATATAAGTAGAACTTTTATTTAAATCACGTACCTTAACAACAATCCACCTAGCAGTAGCCTTGGATTTCGGTTGTGGAGTATCATCAAGTCCTTTCAAAGCACTAGTATTGAATATAAGGAACATTAAAATATTGATGTTGTTGAGTTATGCCAATGAAAATGTATTGAAAACAATACGGACCTGTTAATTATTCCCTTAAGGTAGTTGTCTGGCCTGTTATGCAAAGAACAAAACCAGACAACTAGGTTTTCCTTAGGTAGAATGACGACCATTTGCCAGTGTCCACTGTAGTAGAGACGAATATGGGTTATTGTAGTAGTATAGATTATTTAAATTCAATTATTGTGTTTGACTTACCTATTCAGATAGGCTCCAAGGTAAACATCTCGTTTTGAACTCTGTATCCAACTCTTGATGTAACTTTCGAATTCAAATTGTGATTGCCCAGATCTCTGAATGGACTGTGGCTCGAGGAATCCATACACATCAGAATTCCCCGCTCGCACACTTGTCTCAGTCAGATGGCTGTGTTGTTAAGTCAAAGTTAATTATGTATGAATTTAAAACAATTACTTTGGTAATTAATAGTAATCTAAAATGACTTACAGAATCCACAATTGTATAACAGATATGCTGAGACATTGACCACCATGTGCAATTTCAGAGAGATCTTCGTGCTTTATATACAACGGGAAGTTTTGATTAAACACCCCGAATATGGTAGCATCGCACATAACCTGGAGCGGCTTCAAAAACAGTTGTGGGATGGTCAATGTCATCAGGTACAGGGGATCATCGACCTCTTCATCCGGGCTTTCTAGAGGTTTTGCTGGAGACACAGCTGCCTATTGATAAAACATAGTTAATTAGCAAGTTTTGATTACAGTGAACAAATTAATTGAAAAAAATAAACATATAATCAGAGTAAAATACCTGTTCTGATAAACGCTTCACAAGATGTGTTGGCCAAGCAAGGAAAGTGTTAAGTGTCTGCCCCACTAAGGTAACCTCGTCAGTGGGTACAGGAACGAGAGCCTCTGTATCTTTAATCTCCTCAACACCAACCTTGACTTGGCCATGCAACAAAGGGATGTTGTGAACTGTTGTGGATCCCTCGTAAAGTCTTCCTAGGGCAACCAAGCGGGAAGGATTTTCTTCAATATATAGGCCGCATTTGTCTGAGTCACCCGTCCCTGGATCGTTCCCTGAGGGAGCAACACAACTCTCCTTTGTGCTGACACGAGGACCTGAGGGACCAACCTCTGGCTCTGGAGGTAGTGCAATTCCCTGTGATTGCATCTGAGATTGAAACTGGGACTGCATCTGACTGAAGGATTCCATCATCTTTCGAGTCACTTTTTCTGTGATTGACTCCTCCAGTGGGTCTCTGATTTGTTGGGTCAGGTGTTCTAGGTCTTCAAGAGGCATGGAGGAAGAACTGCGGGATGTTCGTGAAGCTGATCCAAAGTATTGCTTTATGGTGACACCGGCTCCAACAGCACGAACACGGCCAGGGTGCTCTGGTCGCCCAATGGCAGCAGTCAGGATATCCTGACGTCCATGGGGGACGAACGATCCCTGTGACGCCTGCTCGTCCAAAGAATCCTGTACCGAACACATATTTGTCCAAGGAATTCACAAAATACACAAAGATAATTACAATTATTAATTAAAAATGACTTACAATCCTGTCAGTTATTTCCTTTGCTGCCTCAGACGTCATCTGTCAAGTTTTCTTCGTGCGGGCCATCTTCCATTTCACGTGGCGTCTGATGGGAGATGGAGGGTCAATGATGCCCTCAGTGCTTCTAGACTGGGCAGCTTCTTCCAGTCTTTTCTTTGTCTTCTCAGCCATGAGCTTTTCTTCTAAATATTCATAACCCCCACGAGACAATACGTGGGGGGCAGTGTTTTGCTTCTGGGAGGCCTGTGCCTTTTTCCGTACATCCTACAAAAGGATAACATTAATGAAAATGATTATTACAATAAATTATAAGAAGTGATTTTGTTGTGGAAAACAACTAAAATGACAAAGTACATACCTCCCATGAGGGGTCTCTGCGGGTCTGACAAAACTGAGTCCATTTCTCCTTGCTAATGCCATATTTTTCACAGACAATGTCGTCCGCACTGTCCTTGTCGACTGCAAGTGCCCATTTCCTAGTCAAGTCAGATTTAAACTACCTCCAGCGCTCGCCGACAATCTGAAGAATTTTCTTCTTTGTCCTACTGTCAGAAGCTTCAGGGATTTGAAATTCCGCCTGACAAACAATAAATTAGGTTTTATTGTAAGTAAATAACAAATTTAGACTATTAAAGAAAATCAACGAAGAAAACTCAAATACCTGAATATCCTCCCATATCAAATCCTTCTGAGCAGTAGGGACTTCCTTCCAGGTGTCATATGTCACGTTGACCTTATCACGAGCGACAATCCCCAAATATGTTCTTAATTTCTTCTTGTGGGGACCGTCGGCCTTGCCGGTAGCAGGATCGACGTTGACCACAGGTCTTTCTGCCCCAGGTGGTCTAGTGGCCAATGATCGTAGCCGTGTCGCCTTGCGTGTCCACTTCAACGTAGATGGAGACGCATCAGCGTCTGCAGGAGGAGGAGGAAGAGGAGGAGGAGGCGAGGCAGGTGGAGTAGCCATGGTCCTTTAAAGAGAAAAAGTTGAGTTAGTTAATATTATCAAAAAACACTGTATGAGTTATGTAAATGAATGTACCGAAATGAAATATTATATTAGAAAATTACGTTAGACGATGTTAATTAATTCTCCTTCATCATGATCATTACGATTAACATGAACGTCGTCAGCTTCTTCTTCTCCGACATTGTTAGAAGTCATTTGTGTAGACAAAGGACTAACATAAGTGTCCATGTATGAATCATCATCTTCTACATTAACACCAATTGTTTTCCCGTTTAGAACCACAGACCACCTTTCATCACAAGGGTCTTGCACATAAAATACTTGCTTAGCTTGTTCTGCCATGATGAAAGGGTCATTCTGGTAAGCTAGTTTCTTTAAGTCTACCAACGTAAATCCTACATCATCAGTCCGCACACCGGTGTTGCTGTCAACCCACTTACATTTGAAAACACAAACAGTAAATTTGACATAGTTAAGCTCCCATATTTCATCAATGAAGCCAAAGTAAGGGATTGAAGCTACACAGGGATTGTCATCATGTACAGTTGCAAAGTGTTGAGATTCAGCCCTTAGGGTGACCCCGCTGTTTTGCATTGTACTTTTGTCGTCTTGTGCTTTTGTGTAAAAGGAATACTTGTTTATGTCGTATCCTTGCCAAGTTATAACATTTCTTTTAGGTCCATGAGCTAGCTTTCTTAATGTTTCAGAAGCATTTTCGTCAGCAAAGATTGTATCTTTAAACCAATCAGAGAAAGTCTTGTTATGATTTTTCAAGACCCAGTTCTTTGACATTTTTGGATTATTTTGTTTCACTAAATGTTCATGTTGAACTATGTATGGCAAAACTTCATTACTGTTATTCAATACATACAAGTGAGCTTGTAACAAATCTTCTACACTTGGAGTGATAACATGCAGTCCTCTTGAACCCTTACCGCCCACTCTGTCGTCATGGCGAGACTCAGGAAGGCCAACAGGTTTAGCCTTTTCAATGTACTCAGAACAAAATTCAACGGCTTCTTCTGCGATGTACCTTTCAACAATAGATGCTTCTGGACGATGTAGATTCTTGGTATACCCTTTTAAGATCTTCATGTAGCGCTCAACCGGGTACATCCAGCGCAGATAAACAGGACCACAACATTTGATTTCTCTGACCAAGTGAACAATTAAGTGGACCATGATGTCAAAGAAAGCAGGAGGAAAATACATCTCCAACTGGCACAGTATAATTACAGCCTCGTTTTCCAAGTCATCAAACTTGACCGGATCAAGGACTTTGCTACATATGGCATTGAAGAAAAAGCACAGGCGAGTTATTGCTAACCTGACTTTGTTAGGCAAAATGTCTCGTATGGCCACGGCTAACAATTGTTGCATCAACACGTGACAATCATGAGACTTTAACCCCACCAGTTTAAGCTCCTTGAACTGCACAAGGCTCTTAATATTTGAAGAGTATCCTTGTGGTACTTTAACCTGGCGCAGACACTGGCACAAACTGATCTTCTCCTTTCTGGATAAAGTATGACAAGCTGGAGGCAAGTATATTTTTTTACCATCAGACCTTGGATGCAACTGTGATCGTATGCCCATGTCAGCTAGATCTTGACGGGTATTTAGACCATCTTTCGTCTTGCCCTGAATGTTAAGGAGTGTCCCAATGACACTGTCACATACATTTTTCTCTACATGCATAACATCAATACAATGTCTAACATCTAGATCAGACCAGTATGGAAGATCAAAGAAAATGGACCTTTTCTTCCATATGCAACTCTTACTTTTATCCTTCTTTTGGGTCTTTCCAAATACTGTATTAAGGTGTTCAACCCGCTGGAAGACCTGCTCACCAGTTAACGGTGTCCGTGCAGTTTCGTGCTCTTGACTTCCATTAAAAGCTTTTTTCAATCTTCTGTAAGGGTGATGAGCTTTTAGAAAATGACGATGTCTAGTGTACACTGTTTTTCTACCATGTTTCAGTTGTATGTAGCTTGTGTCTTCTTCACAGATGGGGCATGCAAGATGACCCTTAACACTGTAACCGCTGAGATTCTCATATGCTGGAAAGTCATTAATGGTACAAAATAGCATTGCACGCATTTGAAAAGTCTCCTTGTGAAACCCATCAAATACTAAAACCCCCTCATCCCACAACTTTCTCAGGTCTTCAATCAACGGACTTAGATAAACATCAATGTCATTTCCTGGTTGTCTTGGGCCTGATATCATCATAGACAACATCATGTATTTTCGCTTCATGCACAACCAAGGCGGAAAATTGTAAATTACTAGTAGAACTGGCCATGAACTGTGTTGAGTGCTTAAATTGCCATATGGATTCATTCCATCACTGGCTAGTCCAAGTCTAAGATTTCTTGCCTCTTTGCCGAAATTCGGATACAAACTATCAATCTTCCTCCACTGGGAGCAATCAGCTGGATGACGGACCATTCCATCAGATTTTCTCCCATTTGCATGCCAGGTAAGATCTTTTGCATCGTCCTCATTAGCAAATAAACGCTTAAACCTTGGAATGATGGGAAGATACCACAACACCTTCGCTGGAGGGCCCTTCTTTGAGTTTTCATCAGAACTGCAGTCCTCATCATCCTTCACCTTGTACCGTGACGCCCCACACCTAGGGCATTTTGACATTTCTTCAAATTCATGTCTGTACAGTATGCAATCATTAGGGCAAGCATGAATCTTCTGATACTCCATTCCCATTGGACACAATATCTTCTTTGCCTGATAGTAGCTTTTAGGAAATGTGTTATCCTGTGGAAGCAGATCGTGCACTATTTGAAGTAATGAAGTAAAGCTTTTGTCACTTCATCCATATCTGGCCTTGACATTAACCAGACTTAACACAGCCGACAATAGCGTCAAGGAATTGTTGCACCCCGGATACAAAGGCTTCTTTGAGTCACCCTGCAATCTTTCATACACAGGGGCATGTGCTTGCTGGAAAGACTCTTGTCCAAGGTCACGAATCATATCCTCCAAGCGATCTCCCATTTCTACATCAAACGGTTCGGATTGTTGCCCACTCTGCATGTCTGTCATTTCACCATGCCATATCCACGTCGTATAATTTCTCTTAATTCCATCACACAACAGATGCTCTCGTATGTCATCCAGTATTTGTCGTCTTCCGTTCAAACAATTGATGCAAGGACAATAATATTTTCCATCTTCATCCGGTTGACCTCTTTGTGAAGCAAATTGTAAGAATTGCTCGACGCCTTCCTCATATTCTGGGCTGATGCGACTTTCATTCATCCAACTTCGATCCATCTAAGTAATAACTCGGTCATACTCTCAAAGTTATTCGATGCATGAAAATCTCACTTTTTTATTAAAGGTGTGACCCTATCCTATTCAGGAAGACTGTCTTTTATGGTAGCTTCATACATCAGGGTTAATTCTATTTTGTTAAATTTGACAAAATTTTGGCAGCATTTCGCATTGGTCTCCAAGTACACGACATGAAATCGGTGAAATTAACTTCCCGATAATCAAGTATGCACTCAGAGAACAACTAGAAATGCATTACCGAAATTTCATCAAATTAAACAAAATAATTTTAACCTTAACACATGAATCTACTATAAAAATATCAGTCTCCCCAAACTGTCCAAACGGACAATTCAAGATTGAATACAATGATTAATGCAAACTGTCCGCAAGAATCATTGCATCCAATCTCAAATGGGAATCTAAGGTTCACTCATCATGAACACAATTTGTATAGAATATATCAATTGTCATTAATGACAGTGAACACGTAATAAAAATATTCATTGGTAACAAACATTTGTACCTGTGATGATGAGCAGCACGATCCAAAATGAAAGCAAGAATCAAAGAAATAATTGAATGAACACCTACATAAGACAATCTTGCGTATGATAAAAAAAAGAGTAAGATTAAGTATAATAAGCGCTCAGAAGATATGAGAACAATTTATTCTAAATTATATTAAATTTATTCTAGAAAGGAGAGTTCTTAAATTTATCACAATTTGACTCGAGATTCTGAAATTTGCATAACATGGGATATCGTGTTCATTTTGTACTTAATTTTGTTTTTGTTACTCGCAGGTGTCTTATGTTGGGTCAGTGGAAGGATTTTCAGTCTTGGACTGCTCTTCAGAAGTATCATAATGGAAGGATATATGAACCTTTTTATTTTAAAATGTAAAATCATCCAGTAGCTTCCCATATATATATTTATAACTCTACTTCAGAAAGAAGAAAAAAAGAGTAATTTTTATACATTTATGATATGGACATATGGTTGCAATTTGTCATGGTTGACTAACCGATTCAAAATTGGCTTGTCATTGTTTATGTCTTGTGAGTTGTGAATCATGTGTGTAGCTAGGAATTAATCATTCATGCATGGAGGGCCTTCGTAATCTTGAGTGTGATACTGACATTATATATGTTTCACTTCATCACTATGGGGGTAACTGCATACTTTGTAGTGATAAATCAAAGAAAACTCTCTTTCAATTACTTAAAAAGGCATGCATATTTTGTATATTATATATAAATCATTACAAAATCCCGTACTTTATAAATTAATGAAATGACATATATATCATATTAGCACGTGTGATGTATATTATATTTTACCTTTTTTAAAAAAATTATCTCACCTTTTAAAAAAAACTATCATTGCAAATATTTTACTCTTTTTTTAAAAGAAAAAAGAAAAAAACTATCTATACGGACATATATATCATATTAACACGAGTGAAGGAGTCATAGTTATATATCTTTAAAAAAAAGTGAAAAGAGGAAGAGAAAAACAGGGCCTACTTGAAATAAATGAGAGCTTATATTTCTTGCTTATTTGAAAACTCCTAACACATTGATATATATATATATATATATATATATATATATATATATATATATATAGAGAGAGAGAGAGAGAGAGAGAGAGAGAGAGTTAGGTAAGTAAAAGCAAAAATAATACGGAACATAAACCTTTAAAAATATTCTGAAAACACAATAATATTTATAGAAATTGTTATTATAGATTTATAAATTAATTTGATTTAAAATCAATTTTACCATTGATGGTTGTGTTTAATTATCCAGTAATTAGGACCTTTTATTTGACTTTCTGGCTTACTATATGGTTATGAAACTAGAACAAGAGTACGAATTATGTGAAGCAGAGTGCTTATCCATCGATCAATACTTGACATTGTGTAAACTAAAATACCTATATATATATATTCATTAATGTGCGGGAAAAAAAATCAAGCTAGTAATTTGGTGTGAATTAGAAGGAATACCAGGATTTCGTTTCAGTATAGCTGCATGGAGTGGAGAGTTTCCAAAGCACAGTGGAAGCTAGCTTCTCAACAGATAGCCTGTTTAACCAAGTATTATTAATTAATTAATCCTTTTTTGTTCGTTGGAATAACTATAAAAAATAAAATAAAAAATTGTTACAGAGCAATCTGATTTATAAATTAGAAATCCAAAATAAGAATAAAATTAGTTTTATAAATTATAAAATGTAAATTTAAAACTCATAGACACAATAAAGAAATAATAAAATTTATTTTTAGAAATTATTTTTTTTATAGATAAATAAAAAAGACACGTATTTTAAAATTAGTAAAATTAGTCACAACAATATCTTAATAAATAAATAAAAAAGACAAATAGAGGAATTTCCCACCTCACCGTGTGTAAGAAACACCAAAATATCAAAAATAAGCATTTACATTATACTTGGTGACTGGACTCGAAGTCTGAAAGCCAAATTCACACAGGTGAATTATTATTCCCCCACCCCCTATTAATGTGGGTTTCTCCTAATTTCCCAACCTATATTATCAGGGAGCACTGATATATCTTGGGAAATTAAATTGCTAATTTCAGAGGCAAGGAGCCCTGGAACCTTCGCAAAACACACATTTCTTTTAGGTTTCAACCTTACCTACGCAATAATAAAAAAATAAACACAAAACACGGACTTAACATGGTTCCTTCTTTTTCCTCCAAAAAAAATACTATTCAACAAACGTACCTCTTCGCATTGTTCATCCAATGGGTACGGTCGCCGACAAGGTCCCGAGGAAAGCTGCAGCAAAATGTATAGCTAAAAGCAACAAAGAAATGTTAGTTTGAAAAGAAAAAAATGCAGAATCGATTCGAACAAGCATTATATACCCTCACCCGCGGCCACTCCTTGTCCTCGTGGTCCCTGCTACGCGTGGTCTGTGGCGTCCCTAAATTAATGACTGGTTTAATAGTAATAATTTAAATAACAAAAACCATGGTAAATTTTTTTTTTCCCTTTTCATATCTTTCTCTTTTCACCATAACTAGGTTTAGAAGGAAAATCCTCACTACAGAGTCCTGAATGGCCAGTTCACAACTCTATTCGGAGTCATTTCTTTCTTACCACTCATAATCTCTAAACTATTTTGCTGTTTCAAAAGGAAGAATGTACCAGCCATTACTTTAGGTCGTCACATGAAAATAAAAGGATAATATACAGTCAATAAACTCTTTTACAAATAAAGTTGCTAATGCTTTCTTTTCAAATAACAAGATTGATCATAAATGCTTTCATCATTTAAAGCTGTCCAAAATATGGGAGTTTTACAAAATATATAGTGTCATCCAGAGCAAAGGTGTCCACAGTGTTGGCTTCAGCCACATGTATACAATCATCAAATTCCTATACATCAGGTCTACCCATACAAAAATAAAAGAGTAAACCTAACAGTCAGTCCTAGATACACCCACCCTCAAAAGTATATAAAACTAATCCATGGAACTGTCCACTATGATGAAGAGCCTCCGCTGATCGCCATCTCCCCCGGGCCACTATCCTCCGTAGAGTCTGCCTCAGATGCCGACATGACTTCCTCGGGAGAATCCACCTCAAGAAGTGGATCCTCATCACCCTCTAGAAAGTCAAGGGCATCCACGGTAGGCTCAGGAGGTAGCTCCTCCAGATCCTCCTCGGGGTCTTCCTCGGATGACGTCACCTCGATCACTTGGACTGGCTCCACTAGACGATATGGTGGAGGCGTGGGTAGTATCCACTCCACCGTGCGCTGCAGCGTCCGTGCAGGTTCATCTGGATGCACCAAAGAAGTAGCCGTGAATCGAATGGTGCCCCAAAATCGGCACCTCGTGTTGCCTTCGAAGGTCTCCCAAGCTCCCTCTAGGCACTCCATCTCTACTCGATCACGGATTAGCTGCGCCGCCATCACGATCTACAAGAAACAAAAGAAAGGGGTAGACTCTTTCACAAGAATCTAACTATGCCGCAACACAATGCTTCTCATAACCATTACATGCAAGTAAAAGGGGTATCTTAAGGCTTTTCGTCTCTGGTAATCGATTACACAGCCTTGGTAATCGATTACCAGAGGCTAAACTTGAATTACACAGCCTCAGGACATGAAATATGCAAAAATGCACTGTGTAATCGATCACACATACCTGGTAATCGATTACCAGTGACCCATCCCTCTGTGTAATCGATTACACAGGCTGGTAATCGATTACCAGAGGCTCCCTTAGTTTCCTGACTTCGTTTTCAAGCCTGGTAATCGATTACACCCCTTGGTAATCGATTACCAGAGACCATCTTAGCCTCCTGTCTTCATTTTTAAGCCTTGTAATCGATTACCCACCCTTGGTAATCGATTACCAGAGGCCATAATCCACATATCACACAAAATTCATAGCTGGCCAGCCACCACAAGCCTCCTTGCTTTGTGGTCTTTGTTCCTTTTATCTGTTGACTGCCAGGAGCTCGCCTGCTTAGGTACATCACAGGTTCTCACTGACCGACTATGCCCGGGGTGGGTCGGGATTGGTCAAGCTTGGTTTTGGGCAATAGCACCCCACCTGACGTCCCCAAGGTCTCCTGACCCCCGCGACATATCTCCAGGTACCACTCTGTGGTCAACAATAAAAGCAGGAAGTTTCACCCTTCAACACTTCCTCATCTCAAGCTTGTAGGATTATGGGGTACCCATCACATGTGGTACTAGGTGGCGGTCGGGCGATGGTGCACAACAAGTTTTCCACATCCACAATGCGCGCATAAACCCACCATCCCCTGTTGCCCACCTCCATCTAAGCTCACGTACTCCCATGTAGCCCATATCCTCATTTCTCTCAACACCGGGTCCCCATCAATCCTCTCAAGCTTCCACAACATCCAAGCAAAACAACATTCAAACTGCACAAGCTATCACAGCCAAGCAAAACAGAGCATAGGCAGAAAACTTTGCCAAAACACCAACCAAATCACAGCTTTTCTCACTTAAAGACCCCAGTAACAATTCCTTCGTTCTGGTTCATTAACCGTTGGATCGACTCGAAAATTTTACTGGAAGTCTCTAATACTTAAGCCTACATTTTGACCGTTGGGATCTACTAGCAAGCATCCAGAACTCATTCTGCATTACTCTTTCCACAGCCAACCACACACAAGCACTTTTCTGCACAAGCCAAAATTCTGCTGCACCTATTTTGACAGCAAAATTCTGCATAAGTGCAGATTTCGAAAATCACACTTCCTCTCATCCAATCTTGCCCAAATCAATTCCTACAAGTCCCAAATCATGTATCAATCATGTCTAAATCAAAGTCAAGCTTTAAAGCACAGCAACACAGAATCTAGGTGTCCAACACCCCTCCATTCAATGGGTTTTCTAGGTTTGAAAAGTGAAATTTAGAATGATGTAAATTTGAAGCAAACTCTCACCTCACACCAGTCCATAACATCTATTTAGACTTGTTCAAACTGGATTTACACCTAAAATCTCACCGAATCAAAATTTAACTCTTCAACACCCAAATTTGCCCTAGAAATGGCTCTTTGTTCACTTTGGTCATTTGTTTTTCTCTCTAGCACAGTCCAAGCTTTCTCATAAGTCCTAAATGACATTTCAAGCTAGGATTAACTCACTTTAACCTCCATTTACCACAGAATTCAGACTTAACCTTCCAACTCTCAAAGCCTCACTCTTTTTCCACTCATAACATCACATTCTCACTTTCTAACCCTAGGTTAACTCTACCTTTCATCTCTAACAGTTTTCCATAAGTAATTTCAGCATATAAACATCACAAACGTCATCACAAAAACCCTAAAACAGAATGGGTATGTCTAACTCATCCAAACATGGCAATTTCAACAAGCTTTCAACAAATGTCTTCACAAATAATCATCACACAGCAGAAAACTAACAAAACTACCCATCATATCTCCCAAAACCCCATACCCACGAAAATCAAAGGGGAAAGAAGTCCACCCAAACCTGAAATTTCGAAGTCCCACTCGTAGCCATGCACTTCACGACCCCGAAAATGCCCTCCTTTCGCGATTTGGGGCAGAAATGATGGCCAAAGGTTGAAGCTTTGCTTGGAGCTTCAATGGAAAATGAAGAAGAAGAAAATGGCAACGTGAGGGAGAGAGAGAGCTGTCTGAAAAGCTTTTTGGTCTTAAATAAAAGGGTTTTCTCTTTTTCTATTATTTTATTTAAGCAATGCCACATGTCTCCATTTGAGTGGAGCAAAAAGGGCCCACTTTCCCTTTTTGACTGTGACCCATACTCAGCCACAAAAGTGAGGAAAAATCTGATCTTTGAAACGCTAAAATCCTGCCTCGGTTTGCGTGCCATTTCTCTGGTTCCAGTTCCTCGCGTTTCTCTGCGTCCGTCGGGGCCAGTTTTCGAAAGTAAGCAATATATATATCAAAATGCTCAGAATAAAACCCCGAGCGTGGTTCAGAGGTTGGTTTCGTTAAATTTTAAGTTGCACGCAAAACGATGATTTTTAAACTAATTAATTAAGAATTAACCCATAACCTCCCAGTTATGGATTTCTCTTCCTTAATTAGTCTAACCCGCATATCTTGCCCCCACTATTCCTACCATAACCAAGAACATATATGCATATACACTGAATAATACTTATATATATAATCATTCAAAATACATCGTTTCCAAAAATTCCAGGTAGAAATTTCCAGGATGTCACATGGTCCCTGCTACGCTTCCAACACAAAATCAATATAAGAATGGTAGAAAAATGAAACAGCACAGCAAATCAAGGAAGAGATAAAACCGCATTTCACTTATCTAGGTTTCACCAAGTTTCAAGGAAGCACCATTTTTGTGGTGGCAAGAGCATGAGAGAGAGAGACTGCGTGAAAAGATTTGGGGTTTAGGTTTTGCTAAAACATCAATTTTACTAAATCACAGGTTATTTTATTTTTTTTAGTAATAAAGGATTTTTTTTGACAAAATATATAAGGATCCTTTAATTTAATATGAATGTTTCTATAATTATTCAATCAAGCATGGGGAAATGATTCAATCGAGGATACACGACAGTGCTATATATTTTATCACATAAATGATCCACAAAATGCCTTTTTTTTTATTTGTGGGGATTTTTTTATGCATTTGAAACTATATGTTTATTTCTGAAAGTTTTGGGGAAAAATATTGTCCTTGGTATATGTTACTTTAAGTAATAAAAATTATATATTTAAATTTTATTATTCGACATATACTTTATATGATTTTTTTCTTCTAAATAATAATAAGAAACATAAATATTTTCATATATTAAATGTTATAATAATATTTATAAAAAATTATAAAAAATGAAAAGTCATACATGTAATTAAAGTCCAACAATGAA
This sequence comes from Glycine max, assembly GCF_000004515.6. NCBI lineage: Eukaryota > Viridiplantae > Streptophyta > Magnoliopsida > Fabales > Fabaceae > Glycine > Glycine max. Next base: position 11,864,106 of record NC_038255.2, read on the forward strand.
TATATCATTTATCATATTATTTAAGTTGATTATATATTATTTTAATAAATATAATATTTCATATTTTCTTTTTGAAGTCTTTTCTTTGGGTAACGTTTTATTTAGTGAACTTGACATATATTTCATATTTGTTAGTAACCCTGCACCTCACACAAGCCACGTCCATGACGCACTGAACCTTTCTTGACTTGAGTCTTCCTCCTCTCATAATCCACGTCGCATTCGAACAGTCCAAATTTCTATCCAATAATCAAATATTAATTACTCTTTTAAAAATTCATCACTATTTAAATATAATTCTTTTTCTTTGTTTCTTCTTTCCTAAATGATTTTTTTATTAAATTCATTAAAAAAAATTCACATAATTAAAAAATGTGGTTAAAAATAATAAAAAAATGACAAATGTAATAAAAATAAATTAGATGTGGATTATAATTAACTCTAAATTTAAAGACTTAAAACATAATTTTCGTGTCTCATGAAAATATTTTTATTTTTGTTCTGAAAATTTTGTTTAGAAATAATGAAAATATCATTTTTTTTAAATCCTAAAAATATATGAGATAACTATAATTATTTAAATTAAACCACTGTAACATATATTTTCAATAAATCAAATTAATATATACAAATATTTTAATTTAAAGATAATACGATAACATAAATATAGTAGGATTTCATAGATTTTTTAAACAATATTCTCCATTTACCTTTTTAAGAAGATTTTTTTGAATTCATTTTAAAAATTCATTTTAAAAATTTAGTTTAATTTTTAAATATTTACCTTTTAAATTTATTATTGTTTATTAATTATTATTTTTTTAATTAAAATATAATTAATAACGCAATATATGTTTTTTTAAAATATATAAATAATTTAAAAAAAGTTTATATTAACATCGGTTTTTGAAAAAACCGATGTTAACATATGATACGTTAACATCGGTTTTTGAAAAGCCGATGTTAACTAATGATGTTAACATCGGTTTTTGAAAAACCGATGTTAATGTGTATGCATTAACATCGGTTTTTTGGAAAACCGATGTTAAGAATAATACTTTATTTACAAATATGCCACCGCGTTTAACTTAACATCGGTTTTGTCCAAAACCGATGTTAATAAACCGATGTTAAAACTGCTTTTTGTAGTAGTGATACTAGCAACCTCATTGACAAAGTGTTTGCCATTTCCTTTGGATGCATTCTATCATTACAGCCACAGGGCAACCGTTGTGTAGCTCTCCTTAGTATTCAACACCAAAACCACCTTTACCCAATTTTACTTTGAAGGAGTTGGTAATTTTCTTGACTTCGAAAAATTTGTCTCTTTTTTGGTAGAGCTCCATGATAACTAATTAGTTTTTTAGACAATTTAATGATAAATTAGTCTTGAAAAATATAATTTATTGTCAAATTGATTCTTGTACATTACAACTTAATGATAAAATGGTCTCACAAATTTAATAACAACACTAATTTGTCGCACTTTTTTCACATTCAAAAATAAAATTTATATTTTTTATCTCTCAGAAATCAATTTGTCATCGCATCATACATTTCAGGACAAAAATTTGTTTAATTATAATAAGTACACATGCATCACACATCAACCTGAAGTAAAAATGGTATATACAATTATTCTTAGACAAATTGGAATGAAAATGCTATGGATATTATCTATGAAGAATGTGAGACATGAACAAACCAAAATAAATAAACCATTCTTCAAAACTAGTGTGGTTTTCTATGTGACCAATAAAATTAATGATATGGAGACTATATGAACACATGAGCAACAACAGTCAACACTACCATATAAAACCAATCTGAGAGCAAATTTTTAAGTTGAAGTAAGAGTAACCAATGTCCATATACATATACAAATGTTCTTTTTAGAAATTAATCAACATGAAGAGAAAAATAGAAACATTGATTAAAAGAAAATGGAAACGTTGATTTTCCAAAGAACATATTCACACCCAAAGTTTAGCATTCCCATCTAGCATACAAGCAACACTGTTATTTTCAATTATTATCTTTTTTACTTTGGTCTTGAGCAAAGCTACAAATTGTCAGATTATGTAGAAAAAAAAGGCTTTTGGGTTAAATATAAAGACTCTTGAAATCACTTGAAGGATGAGCACTAACCATAGAATAGTCAATTATTTAGATGCTTCGATGATTTGGACAATATGTTTTATGCATGTCGAACTCGACAATTTAGACAGAGCAGGCAAAAGTGAAGGAAGCCATCTCAATGAAATGAAGTTTTACAGTGTGTGTGGCAATTGGCAATATATGGAGTTCCAATAACCAATGACATAACAATTTAGAAACACCCTGTAAAAATTCTTATTTTCTTAATTAATTTCAATATCAGAATAGGCCAGAACCTTAAAAAAAATTGAGATAAAAGCAAAACTAGATGTTGGAATTTGTTTACTATAGACGGAACAACCTCTTTTACATGTAAACTAAATCAATAGATGGCACAACCTGTTCTTTGTCACACACCCCTCAAACTGATAAAAAAAACTAGCATTAGATATAATGCAATAGAATATAGTTTTTGATGTTTGACATCAAAGATAACCTTTAGAGTTTAAAATGGAGGAAAATAAAAATTTAGCAAAAAGATATTAAAAAAATAACTAGTCAACTTCCAATGAGACAATTCTTCGTGAGCTTAGGATAAAGTTAAAAAAAAACTTTGTTAAGAATGCGTGAGCTACGAAAACCATTTATAATCTCATTGCTTGGTCTTTGCTTCAACTTCCATGGAGATTGTGGTCTCTTTGAAATCCGTTGTTGCAGATCTGTCAAATGAACCTATTATTTGGCAACAGAGTTTTTGGAGACCACCTTCTCACTACCAGTGGGAGGGATTTCTCATTTACTACCCATACTAGAATCCCATACTTCTAATGTGGGACTAGTCTCATACCCTGTTGGATCCTAACATTGGATCTTGGTTAGCATGTTGCTTTTGCTTGTAATATTATAACTTTATAACGATATTTAAATATTGGTTAGCATCTTGCTTTTGCTTGTATTATTATGACTAGTCTCATAACTGTTGATGTCGATATTTGTATGTTCTTGTACGTCATCAATGTAAATTGCTATATAAACAATTGTTGTTCATGCTGAGTGAACCATAGATTCCCGTTTGAGACTGAATGCAATGATTCTTGCGGATAGTTTGCATTAGTCATTGTATTTAGTCTTGAATTGTTTGTTTGGATAGTTTGGGGAGACTGGTATTTTTATGTTAGATTCATTGGTTAAGGTTATTATTATTTTCATTAATTTGATGAAATTTCGGTTCAATGCATTTCAAGTTGTTCTCTGAGTGCATACTTGATTATCGAGAAATTCATTTCACCGATGTTATGTCGTGTACTTGGAGACCAATGCGAAATGATGCCGAAATTTAGTCAAATTTTTCAAAATAATGCTAACCCTGACGTTTGAAGCTAACATAAAAGACAATCTTCTTAAATGGGATAGGGCCACACCTATAAATAAAAAGTGATATTTTCATGCATGGAATTGCTTAGATGGATCGAAGTTGGATGAATGAAAGTCGCATGAGCCCAGAATATGAGGATGGCGTCGAGCAGTTCTTGCAATTTGCTTCAGAAAGAGGTCGACCGAATGAAGAAGGAAAATATTATTGTCCTTGCATCAACTATTTGAATGGAAGACGACAACTACTGGACGACATACATGACCATCTATTGTGTGATGGGATTAAGAAGAATTACACGACGTGGATATGGCATGGTGAAGTGACAAACATATAGAGTGGGTCCCAATCTGAACCGTTTGATGTAGAAATGAGAGATCGCTTGGAGGACATGATTCGTGACCTTGGACAAGAGTCTTTCCAGCAAGCACATGCCCCTGTGTATGAAGGATTGCAGAGTGATTCAAAGAAGCCTTTGTATACGGGGTGCAAGAATTCATTAACTATGTTGTCTGTGGTGTTAAGTCTGGTTAATGTGAAGGCCAGGTATGGGTGGAGTGACAAAAGTTTCACCTCGCTGCTTGAGGTAGTGGACAATCTGCTTCCAGATGACAACACGTTGCCTAAAACTTACTATAATGAGAAAAAGATACTGTGTTTGATGGGTATGGAGTATCAGAAGATTCATGCTTGCCCCAATGATTGTATACTGTACAGGCATGAATTCTAAGAAATGTCCAAATGCCCTATCTGTGGGAATTCACGGTACAAAGTGAAGGATGAACGGGAAAACAACTCTGATGAAAACTCAAAGAAGGTCCCTCCAGTGAAGGTTTTGTGGTATCTTCCAATCATTCCAAGGTTTAAGCGTCATTTTGCTAACGAGGACGACGCAAAAGACCTTACATGGCATGCAAATGGAAGGATTTCTGATGGAATGGTTCGTCATCCGGCTGATTGCTCGTAGTGGAAGAAGATTGATGGTTTGTATCCGAATTTCGGGAAGAGCCACTAAATCTTAGACTTGGACTAGCCAATGATGGAATGAATCCATATGACACCTTAAGCACTCAACACAGTTTATGGTTAGTTCTGCTAGTAATTTACAATTTGCCTCCTTAGTTGTGCATGAAGCGAAAATACATGATGTTGTCAATGATGATATCAAGCCCAAGACAACCAGGAAATGACATTGATGTTTATCTAAGTCTATTGGTTGAAGACCTGAGAAAGTTGTGGGACGAGGGGGTTGTAGTCTTTGATGCGTTTCGCAAGGAGACGTTTGAAATGCGTGCAATGCTTTTTTGTACCATTAATGACTTTCCAGCATATGGGAATCTCGGTGGTTACAGTGTTAAGGGTCATCATGCATGCCCCATCTGTGAAGAAAACACAAGCTACATACAACTAAAACATGGAAGAAAAACAGTCTACAGTAGGCATCGCCATTTTCTAACACCCAATCATCCTTACAGACGACTGAAAAAAGCTTTTAATGGAAGTCAAGAGCACGATATTGCATCAATACTGTTGACTGGTGAGCAGGTATATCAACGGGTTCAACACTTGAATACTGTATTTGGAAAGAACCAAAAGAAGGATAAAAGTAAGAGTTGCATATGGAAGAAGAGGTCCATTTTCTTTGATCTTCTGTATTGGTCTGATCTAGACGTTAGACATTGTATTGATGTTATGCATGTGGAGAAAAATGTTTGTGACAGTGTGATTGGGACGCTCCTTAACATTCAAGGCAAGACGAAGGATGGCTTGAATACCCGTCAAGATCTAGTTGATATGGGGATACGATCATAGTTGCATCCAAGGTCTGATGGGAAGAAAATTTACTTGCCCCTAGTTTGTCATACTTTGTCCAAAAAGGAGAAGATAAGTTTTTATCAGTGTCTTCGTCGGGTGAAGGTTCCACAAGGATACTCTTCAAATATTAAGAGCCTTGTGCAGTTGAAGGAGCTTAAGCTTGCAGGGTTAAAGTCTCACGATTGTCACGTGCTCATGCAACAATTGTTAGTTGTGGCTATACGAGACATCTTGCCAAACAAAGTCAGGTTAGCCATAACTCGCTTGTGCTTTTTCTTCCATGCTATATGTAGCAAAGTCATTGATCCTATGAAGTTTGATGAGCTGGAAAATGAGGCCGCAATTATACTGTGCCAGTTAGAGATGTATTTTCCCCCTACTTTCTTTGACATCATGATTCACTTGATTGTGCATCTGGTCAGAGAAATCAAATGTTGTGGTCTTGTTTATCTACGGTGGATGTACCCGATTGAGCGATACATGAAGATCTTAAAAGGGTATACAAAGAATCTATATCTTCTAGAAGCATCTATTGTTGAGAGGTACATTACAGAAGAAGCCATTGAATTTTGTTCAGAATACATTGAGAAGGCTAAACCTGTTGGCCTTCTTGAGTCTCGGCATGATGGCAGGGTGGGTGGTAAGGGTTCAAGAGGACTGCATGTGATGACTCCAAGTGTAGAAGATTTGTTACAAGCTCACTTATATGTCTTGAACAATAGTAATGAAGTCTTGCCATACATACTTAAGCATGAAGCTTTAGTCAAACAAAATAATCCAAAAATGTCAAAGAATTGGGTGTTGAAAAAGCATAACAAGACTTTCTGTGATTGGTTTAAAGATACAATCTTTGCAAATGAGAATGCTTTAGAAACATTAAGAAAGCTAGCAGATGGGCCTAAAAGAAATGTTATATCTTGGAAAGGATATGACATAAACATGTATTCATTTTACACAAAAGCACAAGATGACAAAAGTACAATGCAGAACAGCGGGGTCATCCTAAGGGCTGAATCTCAACACTTCGCAAGTGTGAATGACGCCAATCCCTGTGTAGCTTCCATCCCTTACTTTGGGTTCATTGATGAAATTTGGGAGCTTAACTATGGGAAATTTACTATATGTTTTTTCAAATGTAAATGGGTTGACAGCAACACCGGTGTACGCACCAATGACATAGGATTTACGTTGGTAGACCTGAAGAAACTTGGTTACCACAATGACCCTTTCATCATGGCAGAACAAGCTAGACAAATATTTTATGTGCAAGACCCTTGTGATGAAAGGTGGTGTGTGGTTCTCCAGGGCAAAAAAATTGGTGTTAAAGTAGAAGATGTTGATTCATACATGGACACCTATGTTAGTCCTTTGACCGCACAAATTACTCCTAACGTTGTCGGAGAAGAAGAAGCTGACGACGTTCTTGCTAATCGGAATGATCATGATGAAGGAGAATTAATTAACATCGTCTAATGTAATTTTCTATTTATATATTTGATTTTGCTAGATTCATTTACACAAACCAATACTATATTTGTATTTAGAATAAAACATTGAAACTAAAGAGAGTGTACACAAACCAATTATATGTGATTGGTTATTATATGATTGGTTTGTGTGACTGGTTTACTAATTGCATTATTGAAAACATGCATATATTGGATGAAAGCTTTGAAAATGGAATTTATGGCAGTTCATCTTAAATTGTTGCAGGTACTCTTCCTTCTTCAAATACTCTTCCTTCATCTTAGATCGAGACATTGACCTTGCTGTCCTCATTGCTTTTGCAATCAGGTTACTCAACACAAATCTTATTGACATATTGTTCTTTGATTTTCCATAGATTAAATGTGTAAACATAGATTACATTCTTATCCAAACGTTGGTTTTTAGTTTTTGGTCGGAGCAAGGTAATTGAAATTGCTTAAAATAGACTCAAAGATGCAGTACCTTCAATAATTTAACACAAATTAAATGCATCTCTAAATAAGCTACAGGATGCAAAGAAGGAAAATGCAGATATGAGAATCAAACATGCATCTCTAATCTACTAAGTTCTTGCTAACCAGGTAGTCTTCTTATGGTTTTTATTTTTCAAAATAAGCAAAAGACAAAACCATGTAAGCATTGCACTTATATAAAACGATGAAAGCCATTTTAACAACCATTAAATGTTTATAAATTATAATAGTGAACAACAAGATACATAAAATCCTACAGCAATGATGACAATTACTAACTTGCAAACAAAATAACATGTAGTTAAAATGATAAAATATAATGATAACCATTAGAGTCTATAAAAAATGCTGAGTTTGTGTGTTATGTAACTATAAAAAATATGCTGAGTTTGTGTGTTATGTAACAGTAAAAAATGGTAACTCACTGAGCCCGAATTAATTTGACTTGGTTTGTTGAATCTACCCAGTCTAAGGAGTGGATTAATAAGAGTTTAAGACAACATTTAATAGTCAATTTTTTCTTTTTTTAAAAAAAAGGGGGGCAAACTTAACTAGTGGAACCAAAGTTTTGCATTTTTAATATTAATTTTATTGGTAAAAAAAAGGGGATAAATATATCCTTAATCATATGTATTCACCATATAATTTTAGGTGTGCTATCATTCCCTAATATTCTCAGTATATCTGGTGCTTACTAACTTCATGTCAAAGAGTATATTTATCCATTCCCTCATCTTTTCAGTTTCAGGGTGAATAGAATATCAAAGCCCAGCTTTGGACCCTCTCTCAGTGCTTCACCTTTGTATATGTTTTAGGGAACAAATCTTTAAGAGAGTCAAGGCTTTCATCCCACCTTGATTGTGTCACATAGATTGTAGTATCCTTTTCAAAACCAATCTTCCTCAAAAACACTGCAACCTCTTGTGCATTGAAGCAACTCTTCTCTTTTTCACTATCCCTTCCTTGACAACCCTTCTTATCCAACATCTCAACCCTCAGATCCACAGCTATAAATTGGCCATCTGACTTTCGGCTTAAAGTCCTAAGTCTTTCAACCATTGAGTCAACAAGGTCATGCATTTCTTGCTACAACTCTAAGCTTCCATACATTGCTAAGCATGCAACAGAATCAACATCAGTTTTTTCCCCTGCTTTTCTCATGTTTATTGAAGGGAAATAAGTAGCAAGCCTGACACTCCCCTTTGATCTATAAATAGGTTCAACATGTTGAGCTATATAATCTTCTGTAACCCGATTACGAACCTTCACGGCGGAAATTTTATGTGTTGATACATAAGAAGGAACATCCTTAACTGTGATATAATACAAAAGGATGATGGGGAGGTGTTAGTTTTTGCTGAGTATTTTAGATGTTATTTCTCACTTTTCAACTTTCAAAATAAATGCAAGAGTAAACCAAAAGAAAAAAGTATAAATTTATGGAAAATGTGGCAGAGCACATAACATGTACTCTGCATGATCTGCATGCCTGCGGATGCTTTTGGCTTTTTCCATTTCTGTGTATGTTTTCCTTAATGATGTTACCTAGCTGTCATTCATTTCTAACAATTTTCTTCTTGAGTCTGGTTGAAAGTGTACTTGTCCATGAGCTGCGTGCGTTCATTCTCTAACTCCTTCTCAAGTTCAACCTGCTCTTGCCACTGCTTCTTCAGAGCCAACCTTTTCTCTTCATGAATTTTTATGATTTTCTCTCTCTCTGCCTCAAACTGCTTCATCTCCTTGTCTTGGGGCTTCAGGAAACAAGAGATATATTCTACCCTGTTGATAGAGGATGGATTAGAAAATGCCAAAAGCCACTGAGAATTTCGCTTCAGAAGGAAGATAGATTAGAATATTGCTTGCTAATTGTCGCAACGTGCCCTTCGCGGGAGAGCGAAGGCGAGGCTCACGGGTGTGCTTTCCAAAGGAGGAAAGATGCGCGGAGTTGCCACCAACGTTTATTTGTGGAAAACGTCGGAAAAACCGAAGGAAACTGGTCGAAACGAAAATTCTAAGTTTGGGAGTTGTATTTACGTTTGAGGAAGGTATTAGCACCTCTCACGTTTGTCTCAAAGGACAACAGCCTATTTTTCAGAATTGTGGAAATTGTGTTATCTTAACTTTTAGTTCTTTTTATTTTTTGAGGTCGACAAAAGCGGGGCTCTTGCTCCTACGTACCCTCCATCGAAGAGGAAATCAGACCTACGTAGTTCTTTCTTATGCGTGAATCAAGTGATTCTTTTTACTTGAAAAGTGATCATTTTAAGGCGTTGGACCTTAAAAAATGATCCATTTTACTTGGTAAGAAACTGAAATGATAAACTTTCAAAACCCTATTTTTGTGGACGAGCTTGACTAGGCGAGTTGATTTTAGCCTTAGTTTCACTTTAGTTATTAGTCAATTCAATTTAAGAATGAGAAATCCCAAAGAGAAAACGTCCGATTGATCTTTCGCTTTTATTTAACTAAAAGGTATTTTTTATTATTATATTATTATTTTACCTCTTTTTTGATTTCCAACGTGGTTACGGCACGACCGAACGGTCGGAATTCATTTTAACCAAAATTAATGGATGATACAATTTAAAATATCGGTGGAAATTTATTTTATTTTTAGATTAAGCGAGAAATGACTTAAATAAATGGCTTAAGCACGTCAAAAGGGGATATAAAAAGCAAATGAAAACGAGAATAAAAATACATGAAACAAAATGTGGACCACCACGGGTACATAGAATGAATTGAAAAGCTCGGTTTGAGGTACTTACCCGTTGAAGACTGAAGAAAACGAAGAACGAAGGATGAATCTTGAAGAACGGTCGAGAATCTTCGCGTAATTTCTCACGGAAACGTTACGGAAGCGCCTCGGCTTGGATTTTCTTCACGGAAATAATTTTCCTCAGCAATTTCGAGAGAGAGAGAAGTGCCTAAGAGGCTGAACCCTTTTCTTCTTCACTTCTCCCCCTATTTATAGCAAAATAGGGGAGAAGCTTGCCACCCAGCTCGCCCAGGCGAGCAAGGTTGCTTCCTCCAAAAGCAACAACCTTCTGGATGAATCTTCTGGAGGGCCCAAGTGGGTCTGGTTGCTATTTGCACACCCCTTTTTACTAAATGCACCCCCCTTCTATTCTTTTGTAATTCTTTTTCCGTAACGTTACGAAACTTTACGAATTTCGTAACGATACTTATTTTCCTTCCGCAAGGTTACGAATCCTTACGGATTATGTATTTACTCTTTTTTAGCTTTCAAAGAAGTTACGGAAACTCACGGATTGCGCAAAAACACCTCTTTTCGATTTCCACCACATTACGAAATTTCACGGATCGCGCGAGCCTGCTTCCTTTTGATTTCTGAGACGTCTCGGGACTTCATTTATTGCATGTCATCAAGTAATAATCCCCGGATGAAATTAGGGTATGACAGTTGCCCCTCTTTACTTACCTCTCATCTGAGATAAGAGGAAAGCAAAGATAGGACACTGATTTCTTCCGCCCTGCCCTTTCCGTGATGACGACTCTCGTCTCTACTCCTTCTTTTTTCTTCTGCACAAAACAAAATACAAACAACAACAAGAACAACAAATATAATATACATATACACATATACACATATTTGGCGAAGGAATCGATCCGGAAAACAACAGAATAACGTGCTTCCCAATCACCAGAGGCTTCGCGCTTGATAATAGAGGATACATGAACAGCTCTAGGCAATGAAATTCATGGGGCTCCGAAAAAGGGTGAGAATGGAGGATTGCCTTGAGGGTCCGCACTTAGGAAATCATGAAACACAACACCAAACTCGAAAGTGGAGGACACATGAACAGCGCTAGGCAATAACATTCATGGGGCTCCGAAAAAAAGGTGAGAATGAAGGATTGAGGGTCCTCACTTAGGCAATCATGAAACACAACTCCAAACTCGAAAGTGGAGGACACATGAACAGCCCTAAGCAATAATATTAATGTGGCTCCGAAAAAAGGGTGAGAATGGAGGATTGCCTTGAGGGTCCTCACTTAGGCAATCATGAAACACAGCTCCAAACTCGAAAGTGGAGGACACATGAACAGCCCTAAGCAATAACATTCATGTGGCTCCGAAAAAGGGTGAGAATGGAGGATTGCCTTGAGGGTCCTCACTTAGGCAATCATGAAACACAACTCCAAACTCGAAAGTGGAGGACACATGAACAGCCGTAAGCAATAACATTCATGTGGCTCCGAAAAAGGGTGAGAATGGAGGATTGCCTTGAGGGTCCTCACTTAGGCAATCATGAAACACAGCTCCAAACTCGAAAGTGGAGGACACATGAACAACCCTAAGCAATAACATTCATGTGGCTCCGAAAAAGGGTGAGAATGGAGGATTGCCTTGAGGGTCCTCACTTAGGCAATCATGAAACTTAGCTCCAAACTCGAAAATGGAGGACACATGAACAGCCCTAAGCAATAACATTCATGTGGCTCCGAAAAAGGGTGAGAATGGAGGATTGCCTTGAGGGTCCTCACTTAGGCAATCATGAAACACAGCTCCTAACTCGAAAGTGGAGGACACATGAACAGCCCTAAGCAATAACATTCATGTGTCTCCGAAAAAGGGTGAGAATGGAGGATTGCCTTGAGGGTCCTCACTTAGGCAATCATGAAACACAGCTCCAAACTCGAAAGTGGAGGACACATGAACAACCCTAAGCAATAACATTCATGTGGCTCCGAAAAAGGGTGACAATGGAGGATTGCCTTGAGGGTCCTCACTTAGGCAATCATGAAACTCAGCTCCAAACTCAAAAATGGAGTGCACATGAACAGCCCTAAGCAATAACATTCATGTGGCTCCGAAAAAGGGTGAGAATGGAGGATTTCCTGGAGGGTCCTCACTTAGGCAATCATGAAACACAGCTCCAAACTCGAAAGTGGAGGACACATGAACAACCCTAAGCAATAACATTCATGTCGCTCCGAAAAAGGGTGAGAATGGAGGATTGCCTTGAGGGTCCTCACTTAGGCAATCATGAAACACAACTCCAAACTCGAAAGTGGAGGACACATGAACAGCCCTAAGCAATAACATTCATGTGGCTCCGAAAAAGGGTGAGAATGGAGGATTGCCTTGAGGGTCCTCACTTAGGCAATCATGAAACTCAGCTCCAAACTCGAAAATGGAGGACACATGAACAACCCTAAGCAATAACATTCATGTGGCTCCAAAAAAGGGTGAGAATGGAGGATTGCCTTGAGGGTCCTCACATAGGCAATCATGAAACACAGCTCCAAACTCGAAAGTGGAGGACACATGAACAGCCCTAAGCAATAACATTCATGTGGCTCCGAAAAAGGGTGAGAATGGAGGATTGCCTTGAGGGTCCTCACTTAGGCAATCATGAAACACAGCTCCTAACTCGAAAGTGGAGGACACATCAACAGCCCTAAGCAATAACATTCATGTCGCTCCGAAAAAGGGTGAGAATGGAGGATTGCCTTGAGGGTCCTCACTTAGGCAATCATGAAACACAGCTCCAAACTCGAAAGTGGAGGACACATGAACAGCCCTAAGCAATAACATTCATGTGGCTCCGAAAAAGGGTGAGAATGGAGGATTGCCTTGAGGGTCCTCACTTAGGCAATCATGAAACACAGCTCCAAACTCGAAAGTGGAGGACACATGGACAACCCTAAGAATTAACATTCATGTGGCTCCAAAAAAGGGTGAGAATGGAGGATTGCCTTAAGGGTCCTCA